>NC_092282.1:7153986-7208986 GCF_036320965.1 Panulirus ornatus
TGAATACCCCTACATTTAAACGTAAATAAATACCCCTAAATCTAATAGCAAATGAATATCCCTACATTCAAATGCAAATAAATACCCCTAAATCTAAATGCAAATAAACACTCCTAAATCTAAATACAAATAAATACCCCTAAATCTAAATGCAAATAAATACCCCTAAATCTAAATGCAAATGAATACCCCTAAATCTAAATGGAAATGTATACCCAAAATATAAAAGCCAATTACCCAATGAAAAAGGTCTAATTACTTACAGGTTGAGTACTAACGCTTTAGATGGACGACCCCTCACACGTCTAAATGATTAAAACAAACGTCGCTGAATCATTGGAGTTAAAAGCGTTGATCGCGTTCCCTCTGTTCCTTCTGTCATGTAAGCCAGGAAGGTGCGAGGATGTCAGCATCCCAGAACGGATCCCTGTGAGATATTACTTGTTACTTTTGCTTGTATGAAAAAGGTAATTCTGACGTCTGTACTTTCCATTCTTCTGGTTAGGTGATTCTTAATCAATTGGAGGCGTCTTCTTCCTCCTGCGCGCCATTCCGGTCTTCTACACAATCAGCCTGGATGATGATCAGTCTAATCCAAGTCTTCCCACAGTCACAAACATTCTTGAATACACTGGTATTCCGTCTATCATCTCCCTGCCCTGCTCCACCTTCAGGAGGGTTGTATTTAATATGCCAATCATTGTACACAGATCTTACAACGACGTATCCTTCAGAACCTTCTTGGTTCAGTATCTGCACTGGCCTACCGCACCACAGACCCCTGACTAGCTCCTTGACGCCTCCACCCCACCTACTGAGTTTTCTCCAGTGTCTCGTATACCTTCCAGGTGAACTCTTAACTCGCTCCTACTTGATTTCTGTCAGCACTTGCGTCCGTATCACCATTACATCTTTTAACATCACACAAATGCAGTAGAGTCAAAAGTTCGAAGCCTGTTAGTACAATATACTCTTAGTTTAATCATCTTGATAATCATGTCTATACTTCACGTACCAGTTGCTTCCTTTCCTCTATATCAGTCACGATCAAGAGTAACCATTCCATATTGATCACCTGTAACTCTTGCAGAAGCATGTCTTCACAACCTTACCTTGCCTCGGCTCCTCCACAGTAAGCCACTAACCCCACCATCTAAATCCTCCATACAATCTCTCTCATTTCCACGTCTTCACTTCACCTGGCATACTATCACGTATCCTCTCCAGCTTCTCAGTTCCATCCGGCTCACATTATACCCACTTAAACCTCTGTTTTCATATCATCTGTACTATTGCCTCTTGCGAGTGTATGATGAGAGGGGGGGAGCTTCCATTCATGGTAGACTCTTTTTACCATTCTTACCTGTCTATCACACTACACTCCCATGTAATCGTCCGCGCATCTTCAGAGGTAATGAACGTTGCGGATTTGCCTGCCTGGGGGTCCTTATACCCTGCCTGACAGGCTGGCCCGAGTGCTGGGGAGGTACACGTCATCAGGGGGCAAGATTACTGCCCTACCTGCCCTTTACGAGAGGGAGCAGATATACAATCTCCTCCCCAGTACTGGGACAATGCAGTTACGAACCTTGGGAGGATCAAGTTATCTCAAAACTGTTCCGTTTACAGTCTCGAAGGTCGTAAAGCTCAAATGTCACACTGCCATGTTGAGGCCTGTGTTTGATCTGCCCTTTAATTCGCTCTGTGTGTGTGTGTGTGTGTGTGTGTGTGTGTGTGTGTGTGTGTGTGTGGACCTCCTACCCAGTGCTGGAGTAGGAGTGAATCATCCGCCATCCCCTGTACGACCCTACACAGTTATTCGCGTATCCATGACTGTACAGCCTAAGTGACGCGACGCACATAACACTCTCTATTGTCCTAATCATGACCACCACATCAGAACAGCTGATGAGTGAATTAAAAGATGTATACCCAATTGTTCTGAAAATTTTCCCCGAGGGAAATATGGATTAGGCACACTACCAACAGACGAAAGAGCTCGGAGAGGATTTTCTCTCAAAAGTTTCTGTCGTTTATTCCTCACTGTTACCTTCTTCAGGAGGGAAACGCATGATATATATATATATATATATATATATATATATATATATATATATATATATATATATATATATATATATATATATATATATATATATAAAGTTGTCAGATTGTTAGAAGATAAAGGCGGGAATTCCGGCCGGTTCAGCGGAAGTGAGTATATACAAAGGTTAAGTACACACCTGAACACTGAAATCCTAACACTATATACAACACTAGGTAAGTCATAAGACTACATGCAACACTAGGTAAGTCATAAGACTACATGCAACACTAGGTAAGTCATAAGACCACATAAACAGAAGGTAAGTCATAAGACCACATAAACAGGAGGTAAGTCATAAGACCACATAAACAGGAGGTAAGTCATAAGACCACATAAACAGGAGGTAAGTCATAAGACCACATAAACAGGAGGTAAATCATAAGACCACATGCAACACGAGGCAAGTCGTAAGTTTATACAATTACTAAGTATGTCTTAAGTCTACATATAATACACTATATGTTATAAGACAATTTACAGCTTTAGGGAAGTAATAAGACTAAATATAACACTAGGGAAGTCATAAGACTATAAAAAAATACAAGGTCAGTAATAAGGCTCATTACAACACTAGAGAAGTAATTAGACTAAATACATTAGGAAAGTCATGACTAAATACAACACTAGAAAAGTCATAGACTAAATACAACACCCGGCAATATTTACATCAACTTATTCACGTACGAAGAAACTTTTGAGGTCACCGAGAAGACGTTCATGAAGTCTTGTTTACCGTTGGTTAAGAACATGTGTATGGCCGGACCCCGAGTCACAGACGGTCGGTCCGGTTGGAAGATGGAAGACGGCCAGGCGTACAGACCACAGAAACGGATGGCCCGATACGGGAACGGAAGAAAGGGCTGGATGCAGCACGTACACCCACGTAAGGAGGTCCAATACAAGAGGTACCTGTGCACGCATGCTCCCCGCAACACTTCCAGGACGCGAGGACGTCGCCACCTACCTCCTCACTTCGATGTTAACCATAAGGAATTGGTGTTGCGTAATGGGGGATGAGGTTAAGTGTTTACACACAGGCGGGGAAAACCCCACTCAATGATCGACCGGACCTGGATAATTGACGCTGATCATCAAAACACCACATCCGAGTCTCTCTCGGTAAAAAAAAAAAAAAGGTGACTGTTTTACCTTTTGTCTCTTCGTAATCGAATCCGTATTTGAAAAGCGTAGGGAAAAAGGTTGGATTCGCGCCCGAGCATGTGTGGCTGAGAGGAACTGGACAACCTACTTAGGTAACAGGAAGATCCTTTCCTCTTGCCCTGAGGACGTCCTGGCCCCACGTCACCCGACACGTCCTCGGAAAAATAGAATGTGGACCACATCTGCGAAAAGATGGGGTGCGACCCGAGAGCCACTGAGTTGGACCCGTCCTCCTAAGGAGTCCCACCCGACACGTGCCCTCCTCCCACTTTTTTTTCTTTTTTGTACTGGGAAAAGGAAGGGAGTTAGAAAGTAAGGGTACGGTGAAGAAACAGGAGATGGATAATGCAGTGTATGGACACATGACTTTTAAGTTTACATCAGTCTTCGAGTCGTCTGCTGGATACGTATTCTCGATACCTTATTTACATACATCCCCAGATGATCGTACGACAGTGATGATGTTGGTTGGTCTAGGTGGAATACTGGCTAAGCTAGGCTACGAGCTGTTTATTGTGTATACCCGCAGATGACTGGGGCTTCCCTCTTGGATCTAAGGCCTTTGTGGAAACAGGACGAGGCAATGAATATCACGTCTAGTAGTATGTCTGCCCCTGTCTTCTAGTTTCTCTGTCTTTCATTACAGCATTAACTAAGTGGTCTTATGGCGAGTTGCTGACGTAGGACTTGGGTAATTTCTTCACAGGGTTATCTTTCATTACTGATGAATCGTAAGAGCCTCATTTTGTAGCCTCTCCAGCTCCAGCGTGCGTGAATATTGTTGGCGACCTGAATGGGGTACTGGAGGGCAGGGTAATTCCTCAAGGGACGCAGCCTTTGATGGATGGCGTTCTTCAAACTCTACGGGAGGCGCCAGACTCAATACATAGCGTCAAGTTTTTTCTTTTTCTCCACCTTGTGTGTAGCCCATTTGTTTAAATGCTTAACTAACGTACTTATTTACGTTAGTATGTGGCCCAGGGTCTATAACTAAGCCTATATATACCAAATCGACCCCCCCCCCCTTCCCCATATATATGTGGGTGGAGCGTGTATGCTACGTCAGTGGGCCTAAACAAAGAAAACGTGCTTGTACAGGGATAACGAAAACGTAGATTCATCTACACTTTCCGCACAATTTCTATACCTTTCCTCATAGTATCTATACCTTTCCTCATAGTATCTATACCTTTCCTCACAGTATCCACACCCCTCCTCACAGTATCCATACCTTTCCTCATAGTATCTATACCTTTCCTCACAGTATTCATACCTTAACTCACAGTATCCATTCCTCTCCTCATAGTATCCGTACCTCTCCTCACAGTATCCATACATCTCCTCAGTTTCCTCGCAACTGAGGGTTCAGGGCCACGTGACGTCACAAGCCCGGGTCCGTTATTTTTCAGTGTTAGAAACGGTCATCCCTGTTATTATCCCCCCCCCCCCTCCTCCAACCACCACCACAAGCATGAACTTAATTATCTTTTTATTTTCGTTCCCCAGTTTCTTCCCCCACCCCAAAAACCAGTTGAGTCTGGGGTGTGCCTGTGGCTGTAGAGAGATGGGTATGTTCTGGGAGTGTTACCGGAGGACACTACTATTTCAGTGAGGTTCGTTTGTGTGTCCCTACTGAGAAGGGAAGGACATCTACTGCCTGCGTCACGTGAGAGCGTCGGTGACAGAAAACGATGACCTGTGGAACCTCGTTTAGTAAATGGCAATTTTTTTTCCCCGTTGTGGATATATGATCGTCGTGGCAGTACGGTAGTCAAGAAAAATTACACAGAGGTCTCCTGGTAATACCTGGTCTGCCTGACTGCGGCAATTCACACTATCGGTTGGTCGATCGTCAACAGACACTGTCTAGGGTCTTGCTGACCATATCTTTGTGTGACCGTGCAGTATACTCTTGGGTCCTTGGCGACTGATGGCTTCCGTGTGCTGATTGGGATGAGAGGGTTGGTCTTTTGTGTTGTTGGTCTTTAGGACGGCGGCCCAAAGGGGTGAGAGAGATGGTCTTTGTGTTGTTTAACTTTAGAACGGCTGCCTAAAGGGGTGGGAGTTGGTCTTTGTGCTGGTGGTCTTTAGGACGGCTGCCCACAGGGATGAGATGGTCTTTGTGTTGTTGGTCTTTAGGACGGCTGCCCACAGGGGTGGGAGATGGTCTTTGTGTTGTTGGTCTTTAGGACGGCTGCCCGCAGGGGTGAGAGAGATGGTCTTTGTGCTCTTGTTCTTTAGGACGGCTGCCCACAAGGGTGAGAGCCTTCCCAATGGTCGCGAATTCGCCCGCCATCCCTTACTCATCGTCTACTTTGTCGTTATTGACTGCCAGATATTCAATGTTGTTTCTCTGTAATGGTCGAGCTCCTTCTCAGAATGTCCCTGCTTCACGTGACGGAGCGAGCGGTCACTGCTGATGTCCCCGTGTTCAGTGTGGTCTGCTATTTTTCGCCTTCTTTATTCACATCTGTGAGAGATCTACACACACTGCTGGTATGGGGCGTATGTCCAGCAGTGGGCATGAACGTAGGGTAATGTGCTGAAGCGATGTTTGGCCTCCATGTTTCCCGGGCGGTGCGAGACACACCTGCCATAACACGGTCAATAATGTACTGCACAGAACACGTATCTAATGTCTCATGTGCTTCTCCACTGATCTTCACCCCCTCCGCCTCCACGTCTGCACTGGAGGTGGCCAGCGCGCATGATTGCTCCTAATTGGTCCCAGTCGTTGTGTTCTGAGGGATTGGTGTGGTTGATGCAGTGACCCATCACGGGTATATGTTTGCTGTAAGTGGCTTCTTCCCGCCTGATGCGGATGCGGTGATGAGTTTTATCATTTTTCCAAGAATGGTGTCCAACGGCCCCCTAAGTGGCCGGCAGGTGCTTTGTGCCATAGTGGCCCTCTGCCCCCAACGGTGGCCTAGGAGGAGGAGTCTGCGTGGAAGGGCACCTAGCTCCTGGCGGGGTCAACAATCCTCTCAAGACAAAAATCGTTCCATCCGTCGTCACGGTCAACTTTCCTTAGTGAGGGATGGCTGCTCCCACAGTTCCTGATCACTGGTACTTATGGGAAAATGACAGTGTACTGCCTTATCTAGCAACACTCACCTGAACCCATCAACACTCACCTGGACCCACTGATATTCACCTGAACTAAGTCCTCACCTGTCCAGCATTTATGTGTGTATATGAACAACTCGGAGGGCGGTGACATCAATGCTTGCTTGTCGTAAGTCCCACATCAGGAGAACAGCAAAGGAGACAAACTGGCAAGTATCAGAGTAACTCTAGAAGTACATGGATAAGAAAATACTCAGAAAGTTGTCCACATCCTACATTAAGTTTCTCAGGTCTGGTCAACTCACTTAAGGACTCACAGAGAAATAACAGAGAAGGTCTAGAGGAGGACAACAAAAAAGTTGCCAGAAGTAAAAAAGGCGAGTTAAAGTGAAAGGTTAGAAGCCACAAATGCATCCATCATGAAAGACAGAAGACCACGGGATGACTTGATCAAAATTTAAAGTTCTTGAACCAGAGTGCTGACGCAGACAGTGACCAGCTCTCCAGAAGTGGCGGGGGGAAGACAAATGAAATAAACTAAATTAACTAACAAAGTTAACTAAATAACGTTGAAACTTGTTAAAAAAAGAAGTAAAGAAGTATTTTTATAGTACAAGACTGGTGGACGAACGGAGTAAAATGAGCCAGGTTGTAGTAATTGTGGACAGCATAAAGTTTAAAAATATTTTTTTTTTTTTTTGAAAGTAGGAATTTCAAGAGATGGGCGCCCCACTAGTGTGAGAGTTCCCTCCGCAGTGTGGTACTCAATAAGTGATCATTACAGCGTAATCAGAGGCCCCTCACCTGTGTAACACCTGCTCCTCCTACACACAACTCCGGCAGCATCCTCACGCCACCTCCCTTCTGAACACCCTGGAAAAAAGTATAATTTTCTTCAGAGAACAAAGATCTACCGTAAGAATTTCTATGAGACTGTAATTACCCATACTTATCATCAAAACTGTATGGCAGGACTATGGCAGTTGTGGGGTGCTGACGAGGACTCGAACCAATGTTCCGGGTATATGGGAAGCTAGAGTTCTAGACTCCGTAAAGTGAACCCTAAGAAGCTGTTACATTCTGGTCCTTAGTGGAGGTACTCTATTGCTACCTGGAAGACCCAGTGCTGCTGTGGTCCTCCACCTCCACACTCTAGACACGATCTAAACACCTGAGGCTAAACGCCACCTGGGAATCCAAACCTGGGAGATGTCTCGCTGGTAAGGTGTTCAGTCACATGGAGGCCACACACACAGAGGGGAGATGCCCTACATGTAATGTTCACAGTTACACAAAATACTAATAGTGGGGAGATGCCTTTCATGTAATGTTTACAGTTACATACACTACTCATACTGGAGAGATGCCTTTCATGTAATGTTTACAGTTACATACACTACTCATACTGGGGAGATGCCTTTCATGTAATGTTTACAGTTACATAAACTACTCATACCGGAGAGATGCCTTTCATGTAATGTTCACAGTTACATACACTACTCATACTGGGGAGATGCCTTTCATGTAATGTTTCCAGTTACATACACTACTCATACTGGGGAGATGCCTTTCATGTAATGTTCACAGTTACATACACTACTCATACTGGGGAGATGCCTTTCATGTAATGTTTACAGTTACATACACTACTCATACTGGGGAGATGCCTTTCATGTAATGTCTGGTTCCAAGGAGCGATCACCCTAGAGATACCTTTCGTATGGTGGCCTATCACATGGAGCACACAGCACTCATACAAGGCAGATCCCTCTCATGTGATGTCTACGGTCACATAGAACACTCAGTGCTGACATTAGGGTCATGGGTCGCGCGGTATTCACACCATCATGCTTTATGATTTCAAACATAAACTAACATACCGCACGATATCATGAAAACAACGGCTGCATTTCTGTCTTTTCTTGTTGCTTTTCTGGTATGCAATTCCCCGTTTCATGGATACGGCATGATTGATAAAAAGAAACTTCACTTGACTTAAACATTTACATATTACCGTCTGGAATTCGGAATTAAGGAGTTAAAAGGAATAACTTGGAACAGCAGCAAGTGGGTCAGGTTGGGGGTCAGCACAACAGACGAACCTGGCGGTGTGCTGGAGGAGTGGGCCACCAGCTATGGCACTCCGGTTGGCGTGGTGGATGACCGCATCAGTACCCAGGACGGGAATGATTCTCTTGCCCTGGGCGTCGAAGACGAGCTGTCCCGAACGCTGAGCAGGTATATCCATGAGGGTTATATAACTATGTTCGACTTGACGTGGTCGGGAGATACCCGGAGGCAGTAATTCTGATGGTAAAGTCAGAGTGTGTAGTGTGGTTGGTGGTGTGCGGGGTCATATAAGTGTGGGGAGGGGATCCACACGCCAGTCTCTGGCTGGACACCGTGCAGACAACACTGCGCGCTCTCGATACCCCGAAGCCGCGTCGGGATCTGTAGTCGGTGTGTGTGTGTGTATGCGTGCGTGCGTCTGAGGATAAGTTACCCGGTGGTGTTGTAGTACAAGGCTCGAGTAGGACTCGAGACATGGGCAGGCTCAGCCCCTTCGAGTGTCTGCTGTTCTTCAGCATAACAGGTGAGACGATTAGTCGTGTGTGTGTGTGTGTGTGGGTGTGGGTGTGGGTGTGTGTGGTATGTAATGATTAACGCCAAGAGCAATTACCTACACAGATTTCTGTCTCTAGGATTCTGAACTGCACACACTATCGACCTCCGTCTTCAGGTAGTGCGTGGATATCGTATGAACTCAACTGGCCTCACGAAAAGCAAACGAAAAATAACAACTTCGTGATGTAAGAGAGAGAAAGAAAATAAGAAACTTTAAAAACATCTTTAAAAAGTTCGTGTTGAGGCATAGCGAGCTAGTGTGACACTGGACCAGCGGACGTATTAACTTAAACGAGTTATTCTAACGCTGGGGTCCAGGTGTTGGGTTTCCAACCACGGGTATAGTCGCGGAACTTTGGCCAACACATCATTTATGAATGGCTGCAGTGCACACACACACACACACACACACACACACACACTGGCCTCCGCCGGCTAGGCCGAGAGAGGAAATTTTCTTTAAGAGGCACGTCTACCTACATGTCGTCAGGTTCATTCACAGAAGCAGGAAAAGTCAGTTGTCGCTGAGGTCTCTTGTTAGATAGTCATATCTGCCTCGGGTTTATGGAGGTCTGGTAACCAAGAAAAGCAAAATCAACAAAATACTTCATCTAATGTGTTGGTGATATACTTCAGTTCACAGTCTAAGAATCCTTGCTATGCTCCCCGGCCAATACGGCCTTACGCTGCTAAGGAGGAGAGGGAAAAAAAAAATATGAAAATGAAAATGTCGATGTACGATGTCACCGGCTCGAGTCGGGTCGTTTGATTCAAGTGTTCACAGGGAGGAGCCGTAGACTACACATGGCAGCATGGATGTGAGAGAATGAAGGCCTTTTCCCCCTCGTCTATTCCTGGCGCTGCCTCACAAACCCGGGAAACGGCGAACAAGTACAAGAAAGGAAGAAAAAAAAGTCGTATTTTACATGTAACAATTTCTGAAGTATCGGCCACCCAGCAGTCGAAGGCCATTCAATACAACATGCATATGTCGGTGACGCAATGGCTCCATCCGTTTTCTTTTGATATGAAATACACTCGCACAATTGTATTTTTTTTTTTTTTTCGAAGACACACAGACCTGTAACACTGTTACAATCGCTGGAGGGGTTATCATCAGTGCCTCCCGGCTGGATTGGACTGGTTCGTGGTGATAAGAGACGCCCGCGTCCTTCCCCCAACCTCTGAGGAATGACACAACTGAGAATCAATTTACAAACTTGGGGCGAGAGGATTATACACTTAACATTGCCTGGATCTTCGTGGGTTGCAGGTGCCAACAACACCTCGAGTTTAAAACTGGTCGAGACAAGAAAATTTCTAGATGCTAATAAAATCAGAATATATATGTATATATATATATATATATATATATATATATATATATATATATATATATATATATATATATATATATATATATATATATTCCTATGAGTCCACGAAGAAATGAAACACGATAAGTTCCCAAGTGCACTTTCGTGTAATAATCACATCATCAGGGGAGACACAAGAGAGAAATATAAGTCACTTGATATACATCGAAGAGACGAAGCTAGGACGCCATTTGGTAAACACACACACACACACACACACACACACATATATATATATTCCTATGAGTCCACGGGAAAATGAAACACGATAAGTTCCCAAGTGCACTTTCGTGTAGTAATCATATCATCAGGAGAGGCACAAGAAAGAAGTATAACAGTCAGTTGGTATACAACGATGGGACGTAGTTAGGACGCCATTTGGGAGAGAGAGAGAGAGAGAGAGAGAGAGAGAGAGAGAGAGAGAGAGAGAGAGAGAGAGAGAGAGAGAGAGAGAGAGATTCACAAAGTCATTAATTCATCTAAAGTTATAAAATCATAGTACGTACTTATGGGGAGACTCTGAGGTACTATTTTATCACACTCCCAGACGAGGGTGGTGATAATAAGGTAACTGGTGTTAAGTACTGACTGTATCTTCATGTTGATGGATCTTGGCGCTATGAAATCCCTGGGTTGGTTCTGGTAGTGTTCCGAGTGTTGACGTAACCTTAGGTAATCTGATCCACGTCAAATCTATACCCTTTGGTTTCAGTCTACTTCCCTTGGCTTCAATTTATACACTCTGGTTTCAATCCACACCCTCTGATTTCACTCTGTATCCTTTGGTTTCAATCTACACCCTCTGGTTTCAGTCTATACCCCTTTGGTTTCAATCTATACCCTCTGGTTTCAATCTACACCCTCTGGTTTCAGTCTATACCCCTTTGGTTTCAATCCATACCCTCTGGTTTCAATCTACACCGTCCGGTTTCAATCTCCACCCTCTGGTTTCAATCTATACCTTCAGATTTCAATCTATACCCTCAGGTTTCAGTCTGTACCCTTTGGTTTCAGTCTGTACCCTTTGAATTTAAATCATGAGATATTTTGCATTTGATAATAATAAACTGCTTATTCCGCCACATTGTTGCTCCTGCCACTAATTACGGCTCCAGCGTACGTGATATTAAACAGTTTATCTCCTTTAATGACTAACTGAAGGTTGATTAGATGAGAATTGTATATTTTGGTGTCAACAACTGTATTCCATGACTTTTAAAATACTATCTTGGAATAAAGAAAAGAGAAAGTGAGTCAGATACCATTATCCCGAGGCTGGAGATTCGCTGGTTGGTTCTATTTGTGGTATCGAGGTAAAGAATCTAATGTTTACCAGAAGCTCTGCCACTGGCGTCACCTCATAAAGTCTATACTCGCAGTACTTAATTTTTTTAAGGTAGCAATACAGAGTTCAAGTCTGTATACTTTAACACACACACACACACACACACACACACACACACATAAAGGAATACTAAGGAATACACACAGCAAAAGACCAAGCACTTTCGAGTATTGCCACTTCTTCAGAGGAATAATTTACAGAGTCCTCTGAAGATGTGGTAATACGCGAAAGCGCTCAGGATTTCGTGTATTCCTTTTCGTGACGGCGTGACGACTTTAAGGCACGAGTGTAAGACCCTTGAGCACGACTACACCGTCATTGGGTACGGTTACGACCCTCGAGCACGGCGGTACGACCCTCGAGCTGGCGGTATAAACCCTCAAGCACGACCTTAGGTTACGATGACCGAGCTTTTACACTCGACCTTTTTAAAGTGTTATCATAAGCCAAAGATTCGCAGCTTCGTGCTGGTGGGAGTTCAGGGCTCTGGGGCCAGTTGGCGATGTCTGGCAGCAGATATGACGGCTCGTGACCCCCAAAGTATGCAGGGAGCCTCATAGAAATCAGCAGGTAGCAAGCAAGGCACATCATTTGCCAACTGGACGGGTGATTTGCATGTCTGTTCTGCGAATGCTAAAATATGAGACGATACAGTTGATTTATGAGACGGTTTATAGTTTATCATTTTCGACATTCTGTTCATAAAAAGTGATTACTGTGTCGTGTACATAGTATGATTATCAATAAAATTCTTCTTACCGTGTAGGAAAAGAAATTTCGACATTTAAACTAAAACGTAAACAAATCATGGCATAAAAGTAATAAGCACCATCTTGTGACCACTGGTATTATCATAGAGGAATGATAAATGATGTGATAAACGAGGTCAACATTCGGAGTAAATAAAAAAAAACCAACCATATGCATTGTAACAAAGACTAATATGCCATGATTATATAAGTCGCGAGCTAATGACCCAACCAGACCATGAGAGCCATCGCATGCATCAACTCGCACACACATGACTTAAGTTTCTACACAAGACGACCCCCTCCCTCCTCCCCGTCCATCACCGCTGGTGGGAAAGGACATGGAATATCATTTTAACAAAAATTCTAAACATAAAAAATCTATTCAGGATAAAAAAAAAGATTAATCGCAGATTTTTTTTTAGATGTGAGATGGAAACTAGAGTAGAAAAGGCTACAGGTACACCACCCCTCAAACACGTAGAGAAATATTGGTGATCCCAACACATTCTTGTTATGGTTAGAGGCGATCCCAGCAGGTTCCTCGTAGTAAGGCCAGGCTGGAGCAAAAGAGCTCCTATCGTTTTGACCGAGAGAGCCAGCCATGTCGTACTGAGTAGACTAAAGCAGGTTATTCAGTGTTGTTATTACGAGAAAATCTGTCTTCGGTCAGGGGGAATATGTATACCTAAATAATGGTTCTATTTAAGAGAATATTCTCTAAAATAAATCCCGACAGGACTTTTTTTTTTTAAATAAATGGATAAATAAAATATAGAAAGAGTCAAACATTTCAAAGCTAAAGGAAACGAAAATCTGATTGGAATTATTTCGAGGAAGTGGATGATGGTAGGTAGTGTTGACACCAAGGCTGGGGATTTCCGTCATGTGGTACACAAACAAATTCCTCCTTCCCTTTTTAAAGAGTTACATGACACCTATACATCCATGGGAGGACAATGTCCTGACTTGATTTCACGTTACATTTTCAGGAGTACATTAAAAAAGGCGACGAAATCCTTCTTTAACGGGGACGCCTTTCCTGTTTATTCCGTTCGAGTGATTTCCGCCGCCAGTGTGACTTTGGCGTGCGGACATGTGATCAGAAATCGTGACGTCAACGAAAAAATCGTCTGTGGAAATGACGAATGTTTATTCTTAGATTTTGACCGCAATTACGAAAAGAAGAAACGAAACTACTACTGAAAAATTCAACAAAACTGGATTCAAAGGAGAAGCTTCATGAAAATTATACAAAAGGCCATATCACTGTACTACAGAGTATATGTTAGGTCAGTTCGCGATGAGGCATAGACGCCGTAGATCTACATGGTAGACAAAAGGGTGGGCCGTTTTGATACCTGCTTCTTTCCCTACACGTCGAAGCTTTGGAACTCTCTAACTTCTCATGTCTCTCCCAATAATTATGACCAGACGCATTTCAAAAGACAGGTCTTTCACTTTCTCAAAAGTTCGTGAATACTTTCCCTTGTCTTCTCTTTTTCCTTTTCATGATTCTCTCCACATTTCAATTAAGGCCCGGGCTTGATGTGGACTTCTGTCTGTGACTGGAACCTTCAACATAAAAAAAAAAGCTGTGGTGTGCCTGATGCATCGGTGTGCACACGTCCCCAAGAAAAGTTAAACTCACAGTTCTTTTTTGATCTAGTGTTTCATCAGCCCACCCGCTGAGGGTGTATGAAATCTGATGAGGAAGAGACAGATGCATTAACGAAGTACTCTCGAATCGGCAGCGCTCCCGAGGGAATGCAGTGGTTTCCCCCCCTGACAATTTGGTGCTCAGTATGAGGGCAACCACCACCATAAGCATCTTCACTATAACCGCCATAGCCATGAATCCACGTCAGACCTCAAACATTCATCTTCGCTACACTCTTACGGCTCACGTCAAAGGCCGTCTTAACTATACCCTGCACAAAATTAAAGATTCGAGAACTGACTGTTGATAAGTCGTGAGAAGTCAAGCAAAAAGGGAACCACTCCTCCCTACAGATAGACATGATGACGAGGAGTACTTTACCTGCAGTGAGGCAGGGCCAGCGCGTAGCACCCACAGCGTTAAAGGAAGAATACACAACCTCTGCACGTTGTTACCTTGGCAACGGTCTGATTACTTCAAGTAAGGCAGATGGTCAGGCCAGACTCCCACCTCCCCAACACCCAGCAGGTGGAGGGAGGAGCAGAACTCTCTCTCTCTCTCTCTCTCTCTCTCTCTCTCTCTCTCTCTCTCTCTCTCTCTCTCTCTCTCTCTCTCTCCCACACACACACACACACACCGTCTCATTAAGTAATTACACGTATGAACTATAGATCCTGTCTTCACGCTACGCTCGTTCCTAGCCTCACAGAACATACCAGGTCGAACCGGCACGCATTGCTTACCCTTGGCTCGAGACGGTAATAGAAATTTCAAGCTATTATTAAACAGAAAAAGCCCAGATAGCTCCTATGAAAGATGCACGATGCTTATATTAACTTACAACATGGGTAAACTTAGTCATCTCATATTTCCATTTATTGGTACAAACATAAAGGTAAAATGAGTAATAATTATTTCATGTGATAACTCCTCCGACTGAATTAGAAAGGTAAGGTTGATGGGCAACCTGGAAAACAGTCTGAATTTTGAGAGCTGAAAAAAAAATGTGAATAGAAATTCGTCTAAAACCGTCTTACTCCAGGAGAACGACGGAACGACCCCATATGCGGCCTAGCACGACCCCCTGAGCACAACAGTTCAAACCCCTGAGGTGCGACTACTGTGCACGACGGTACGACCACGGTGCACGACGGGACGACCACTGTGCACGACGGAACGACCACTGTGCACGACGGAACGACCACTGTGCACGACGGGACGACCACTATGCACGACGGGACGACCACTGTGCACGACCACAGAGCATGATTCATCTACGCTTTTCCATCTTAACTTTACCCTGAATTATAGATATTTCAGGATAGGATATAGCTACTACAGTTCAAAATCAAATATCAAAAACTGTTCCACCCGCATAATACCAGGAGAATGACTAGGGGGAAGTAAAAAAGGAGCAATTTACTGAGGATAGATTGGATGTTGAGGTTGGTAAAGCAGATGAAGCTCAGGAAAAACAAATCCCTCAATATACAGGTTCCTCAATACGGTTTGTTGCTCAGTAAGCTAATGATTACATGACCTTAAAATTAGTTAGTCGCTCAAGAAGGTTTTTCGTTGTCCCACATAAAAGATGCTGTCTGCACAGGTGACTTGTGAAGCGTACTTGCCTACAACTTCCTCACTCGCTTTGAACACAACGCCCTAACTCTCCTAGGCTGAAAATCCCGTTGCAGGTATTCGTAGGTAGGCAACTTCGACTCGTCCCTTCACTGTCCTAGTGTAGTAGACTGGGCGGTGTCGGTTAATATGCGGGGCAGTGCTAGCGCGCCCCTGCTGGTCGGCTCCACAGTGAAAGTGTCCACGGTTGGCCCGACCGACCACCTCGCCATGTTCCCTCCCTCTCTTTGTTTACATTTGTCTCATCGATTTGTCCACCACTCCCCCTATCTTTTATTTTTTTAATCTTTTGTTTTATCAAATCACCCTCTTTGGACTAACTGATATCTAAACTTGTAATTTTCGTAATCATTATTGCCTTAATATCTTAATCCTCGATATGATTTTCGGAAGTAAGTTAAGAGGCGGGGCTTAATGCAAAGTGTTGGACTAAGTTCTTGTTGGACCCGGTCACACTTAGCTGCTCCAACAGTTCTGTAATTAAGTTTCTTCTCCTCCTCACATGTAATTCGTTATGTACCTTAATTACTTAACATTTTGCTCGTATTGTGCCTCTCCTTCTCGTTGCATTTGTCAACCACCCCTGCCTTTCCTTGTCTACCATGAACGGCTAAATACGACGTCAAGAATCCAGCGAAATTTTCCTCTATCAATTCCTCAACACCATTTCTGAGCATGGTCGTTACGGTTCATGTTTTACCGGAGCCAAGCAGGTGTTCCAACCAACGTGTGTCTCACCTCGGTACTGCGCTCCCGGTGGTGGGCAAAACTTGCCATGCCACACCCAGGCACTCTAGGAAAACTTTTCAGGCCGGGTGCAGGAGGTACCCGACCTTCGCTACACCCAAGGAACGGCACAACCGGGGGAAGGGAATGTCCCTTGTCACCGTACTATCCCCTTGTATAGAAAGGTCCCTACCCAACCGAACAGTCCCTAGTTGAAGTTGGTCTCTTACTGTGATATACAGCTCGTCGTCAGGAGGTACCGTCGCCTCCCGGCGTAGGGTCAGATACTTCAGTCTTCCTCGTGCCTCC
Organism: Panulirus ornatus; assembly: GCF_036320965.1. NCBI lineage: Eukaryota > Metazoa > Arthropoda > Malacostraca > Decapoda > Palinuridae > Panulirus > Panulirus ornatus. Next base: position 7,170,749 of record NC_092282.1, read on the forward strand.
CTCCTTCCCCTGGCCACGTGAGGCACGAGTCTCTCAGCCCCCGTAAGGCTCGGCACAGCTCGCTAATGACTGAGGTAAACGAGGAGGTGATCAATATCGTACCGTCCTGGCGTAGTAAGGCCGCCCGGCTTTGTGTTGTGCATCCCTCGACTACGGTGACGTTTCGCGCTGATGGACACCTCCGTCAGCGGTCGACTCCGTCAGCCAAACCACCTTCACGCCACTTCTATATAAAGGGCGTTCACGTCGACTCCCTCAGCCAAACCACCTTCATAAACGCTGTGATGCGCCACTTCTATATAAAGGGCGTTCACGTCGACTCCCTCAGCCAAACCACCTCCATAAACGCTGTGATACGCCACTTCTATATAAAGTGTGTTCACGTACAAACCATTTCTCTATGAGTTATACCCACATGGCGGCCAGTCCTGTGTAGCAACGACTTCTCTATAAAGGTCATCTACAATGCGACCATCACCAACCAACAGTCACCTCGCTAGTACGGCTACCTGTATATAAATATTACTTCTGTATAGCGACCGCCACAGTGTAACTGCCATATCCTTACTGCTATCAATTTTACGTGATAACCCACTTTATCTCCCAGCCACATCCATAAAACGGTCACCCTTATATAGTAGTCTCCTGACTCTGTAGCCAAAGGCCACCTGAGCCATCATGTTCGATGCAAAGACAAGACTTTTTTCCCCTGGCTGTTTGTGTGTGTGTGTGTGTGTGGACTACTGTACCAAGGCTAACGTTAGGCAATACCTTTCTCTTACTGCTGCTGTTCCCAGCCGATACCGGGAGCACCCGGCTCAGCACCCCCGCTCCTACTGGTCCCACTCACAGGGACCCACCGCCAGGTCTTCCCTCTCGTTATAGACCAGCAAATATATATATATATATATATATATATATATATATATATATATATATATATATATATATATATATATATATATATATATACATATATATATCACTTCGTGAACTACCTGCGGTAATGTATGCTTGATTCGGGATAAAAATTTTCCCTCAGAATGATGTAACACGAAGCACCCCTCCTCCCCCCAGTAAGGCAGACGCAACCTGGTCAAGATCGAGTCCCATCACGACCCAACACCTGCTCATCTCCCCTTCTGAAACCGCTCACGACTTTCCCGCCGCTTCTGACGAACCTCTTAACTCCACTACTGAAGGCGACGAACGTACCTGGCATCGCTTTAGTATCTACCATCTCCTGGAAGCCCCACCTTACACAAGTACCTAACACTGCCTCGTACAAGATTCTGAGTCCTGGTCGGATGCTCTTAAATTCTCTTCTTCTGAATGATTATAATCCGATTAGACCAGGAATCGGAAGGATCGAATTCTACATACGATGTAGAATCAAGTCTAATAACGCCATCTGTCTTGTCAAGTCCACCCACGAGTCTGACTTCGAAATTGGATCCGGTTGCCTTCAAAGTGCTGGTTTTCTTTCCCTCTTAAAAAGGTTTTGGATTCTGCTCCGGACAGCTCCCTGCTTGTGTAGCCGCGCCATTACATTACAATTACACCCTTGAGCACGACGACGCCACGACGATCCCCGACCACCCCCCCTGACCAAAGGTCGTTCCGTCGTGCTCATCATACATACGGTCGTACCGTCGTACCCAAGGAGCCGAACATTTACTGGCCGTCTGTTTGGTCAACACCAACACACACGCACACACACACACACACACACACACACACACACACACACACACACACACACGTCACACCTCACGTAACAATTAGTGAATTTGGTCTCCAAAGACGGCAGCAGGGGGAGAAAATGCTTATGGAAATATAAATTTCTTTTGTTTGCTGTCACAACTTCGAAAATTCATGACCACATGTCACCCGAGAGAGAGAGAGAGAGAGAGAGAGAGAGAGAGAGAGAGAGAGAGAGAGAGAGAGAGAGAGGCTCCAGCTGCCAGGTAACAAGGCCAGCGGGTCACTTTCTTCTATAGCCCCATCCTGGTCCCGCCAGCTGAGCTATGTGTCCACATACCTGTGCCGTGTTCTACACCCCCACACTACCAGCTGAAGCATTTTTCTACGCCTCGACATTATCAGCTAGACATTTGAGCCAATGAACTACCATGAAATCCCTTTGAATTCATGTATAACGCGTCTTACCTTGGGGAGGTATTCACCATACCTATATCATATGTACAGGGACGAATCAAGACATATCTAGCCCATCCATAACAAAGCCTTATGATGGAGTGAACAAGACATACATTTAAACAATCCACTGAAGCATCCTTATAATCTAATATCTGGTCCTACGAGGCTACGGTTACCACCAGCCTGTTAGGCTAATCCAGTTCACTCTAGTTCTTCTACAGAAACAGTTACTGTTTACACTAGACCCGTATACTGAAGGATGCAACTGAAAAGCCATTATTATAGCAATCTAATAATTGAATGTAATTAAGACAATCCCAGAGGGCAATCACACGTCGAGAAAGTGATGGGCATCGTGGGAATGTGGGATGTGTAAAGTGGGCTTATGGTTAATGATACACTTCCTTTGGGTAGTGGTGCAAGACGAGGGTCTTACACACGGGTTTCATGCTCTGCGTCTCGTCTCGGTATCCCTGAGGGTGCTGGGACGAGCATTCCAGAGCAGGCGACGGGGGGTGTGTCTGGTTCATGTACAGGTGGTGAGGACAGACTACCCAAACCTGGTCCTCCTCCTGCAGGTGGTGAGAACGGAACTCCCTATATCCCCCCCACACCCAACCAACCCCACCACCCACAGTACCCCACACGAAGGAGCAGCCTCTCCGTAACAACCTCCCCGGCCCGGCCATTAGAGCACACACACACCGGGTACGTAATTAACGACGTAAATCATCCGGGGTAAGTTATGACACAAGACTCTCGCATTACCCAGATTAGCCGGGGAATATAACGTCGAAGCTTAAAGGGGGGAGGAAAAAAGAGTAAATGCACGTTTTCTACTGTCTCAAAAACTCTTTGATTAGTCTTCCCTTTTTCTTCTTTAATCCCTGAGCCATTTTTTTCCCCTCATCGCCTCATTCATTGCTCGATGAGGGCTTCCCCCCCGGCCGAGCCTCGGCTCAAGCCGTCGACATTAAAAATAGGAAAACTCTGCCGTCGCTGCGGGGCTTTACATGGACTCGTGTTGAAGGGTATCCTCCCTGCCTGCATTTGGTTCTCTGTGGACTGCGGGGGAGCGGGTGTGCTTTTAGCCTCCTGCAGATCGATGGCGGCTTAGCGAGGCCCAAGCTGACTTGGTTCGCTACACACACACTCACACAGATGGGGCCCCCAGGAGTGTACAACTCTCCCTCCCTGTAGAGTACAAATGGTTAATTACAGACAGGTCCATTACAACCAGGATCAGCTGGACCAGATACAGACATACACTACGCAAGAGCCCGAGCGACACCTAGTCTAGTCCAGCGCGGGTAGTCGTGCCTGGATGCCATAAACCGTCAGCTTGAGGGGGGGTCGGTTGACTGGAGACCCATATCCTACGTCACCTCCGGATCCGTAACCTGGAGGTGATGGCTGTCAACCACGGCGGTGGGTTACAAGGCTGTTATGTGGTACCTCACCTCTTATCCTCAAAGCAGGCTGTCCACCCACCAGCAAACCCCACCGACTTGTCGTCACTCAAATTAATAAACATTTCGTGTATTTAATTAGACTTCAGACATGGAAAACAAACTAACATGGTTCACTGACGCCACCATCGGCCATTATTGCATTGGCTGAAGGTAAACAAAGCCCCTAAAGCACTGTTACCAATTTCGACCCACCACCCCACCCCCACCGCAAAGCAGTACTGCCAACCATAACAATCATACTACGATTCAACATTATCAGATGATAGTCTTGGGAACGTGGCAAAAGTGGTCTACTACCTGCAACAGCGTTACAGACGGTATAACCACACAATAATGCTGGGTTATCAGTCATAATTTGAGGGGTCACTATATCTGGGATGGCCGACTTCCATCTCTCTGTTACCAACCAGAGTGTAGTCAAAGTGGCTGCTTGTTTGCTTATCCTCATCCCCTTCCCCCGCCTCACAGTTGTCATGGAGCGAAGGGTTGATGGCTAAGTAATACTGTGCTACTGTTGCCTCTTCTGCTGCATTAGCGAAGGGGGATAGAGTCGGACAGTAGTGCTCTCTCTCTCTCTCTCTCTCTCTCTCTCTCTCTCTCTCTCTCTCTCTCTCTCTCTCTCTCTCTCTCTCTCGAACCATCAAGCCAGGCCATTATCCTCGACCCCGGTGGACATAATGATATCTGAGCGAACGGTCGCGTCCGGTAGGAAACTTCAGTAACCGAGGCACTACCAGCTGGTCTGCCTCACGAGTGCAGTGACACGGCACCGAACCCCGCAGTACCCAGCAGCGAGGAATGCCGGCCATGAGGTCTCTGTATCGCTTCTTACAGCAAGATCTCACGGTTAGCCCCAAGATGATACGCATCTTGAAGCGCTACATGAGAGCGGTGACATAATGATGATCGGTGGACCGTGTTCCCTGGGAGCTGCCTCGCTGGAGGGGGAATTCTATTTCGTGTGCGACTGGGTGGCAACGGAAATGGATGAAGGCAGCAAGTATGTGCGTGTGTGGGCGTTTATGTATGTACATGTGTATGAGGGCGGGATGGCCATTCCTCGTCTGTTTTCTTGCGATACCTCGCTAACGCGGCAGACGGCGATTAAATATATATATATATATATATATATATATATATATATATATATATATATATATATATATATATATATATATCATACAATCCCAGGATCTCTTTCATGGGGCAGAAAGATGAACAAAATAAGCGATGTTCCACGAGGTAAAGTTGAGGATGCTGAAAAGTGTCGATCTGAAAATATTCTGAGAGTTCGAGGGTCGGCCGGGGTGATGATAAGACCCCCCCATACCTGGTGCTCACAGGTGCGTCGGTGGTGTGAGGAGGGGAGGCTGGTGGTGGTGTGGGTGGCGGCTGTGGTGTTGCGAGCCGTGGTGCGTGACGAGGGGCAGTTGGCGGTGACATAAACACTCGCGCACACCAACAACGACCGTGTGGCGGTCGTACATGAAGGCCGCTACGGGAGTCTAGCTATGTTATCGATTACAATGTTCTTTCTGTTGAATTCCTGAAGCAACAACAACAACACCTTAGACCGGGGGGAGGGGATTTATACCTGGGTGAGGGAGACTCCACCACTCAAGGTCACGTACACAGGCACAGCGTCAACATCGCTGTCGGGTAAATGGGCAATGAAACGTTTGGGAAGATGTTTACGTGCGTGGAACACGCCGCAATAGTCTGGTCTCCACTCCTGAGGAGCCACGTTGTCAATGCTGGAGAGAGAGAGAGAGAGACCTCTGCCTGACTCCACTGGGAGAAAAAAAGACCAAGGGCAGACACAGCACCTACATCCTGACGAAGCCATCATAGAACAGTTCTCTGAAGTTAGAGGAGAATCCATAACAGGAGAACACACACTAAGAAGTTGAGGCAAACAAATGTACGGAGGGATGAGAGAGAGAGAGAGAGAGAGGAAGTACTTCTTTAAATATACATCTGTGGACTCGTGGTACAGGCTAATACGAATATTACTCTAAAATTTATACAACCCGCGTGATGGAAATGGAAGGGTGTGTGGCACCATGAATATAAAAGGCCCCTCACCCCCGTATGTATCAGCAGGCAATGACACACACACACACACACACACACACACACACACACATCAGTTTCATGGTCGCCAACACCCATGATGGCCCAACATCTGGAGCAAGTCGTGAAGACGTAAAGGCCCGTCGTCGCTTTCGCAATACGTCACTCTGGACAGTTGATCGTTCGGTAACCCTGGGACGGAATGCTGAGCGTGGATGACGTTCACTCTGAACGGACACCGTTACATCAGCACCATACCATGGACGCCCTGAACACCAGTTCTTCCCCGAGAATTCTGGGGGAGGACCACCACCCCATCCAGCTGACGTGTCCTGGATCGCAGCGGGCGTTGTGTGGGAGCGAACGCATCACCGAGACCTGCATCTCCACAACGCTAACCTCGACACTGAAAGCAGCGGGTCAAGTTACCACTTCGCCACCAACCATCAGAGAAGACTTCCTCACCTTGACATCCCCCCCCCACCCAGCCGCCTACTTTCCACTCCCGACACCACCTGAGTCCTGTGCGCGAATCTTCAGGTCGCCAGGCAGTTAACATCACCTCATGGTTAAAAGCCCCCTGCACTGAACCCCGACGAGTTAGTTACACACGTGAAACTCTATAAATGGAGTTCTTGCCTGAGGTGATCACATAAGGCTCCTCCCCGACAGTCAGTGCCACCCGCCGGTGATTGGATCACTTCATGTGTATCCCAACGTCGGCGTCAACAGACGCACGGAGTGTTAATGAGTTACGACCCAACGCCATCACCAAGGGACATTTCCCCTCCCAACCTTCCTCGGTGAAAGTTTTGTGTTTGATCAAGGCTTGACACAGGCACTGGAGCCTCTCCCGGACTTCCAGCAGCTTCCTAATACCATGGCCTCCTCTTCTTCCTCCTCCTCCTCCTCCTCCTGACGAATGTCCCTGCTCGAAGGGACAACGTCGGCGACTCTATCAAGGACGTCACCGTTGACAATAGCTGTCTCCCTCGACTACATTGTAGGAGAGGGAACGTAGAATCATCCTCGGTCACACACTACGCCAACGTATTGGTTCTCCCGACTCTCTCCAACCATCAACTAATCCGACAGTTCGGCAAGAAACGACTATAACCGTCCCCGCCACCGTCACCTCCAGCCACCAGAGATCCCTTTTTCCATGAGCTGCAGTACCACACCACCAACGCTGCGAGGCCATCCATCCCTGCTCGTATAGAAAAGCCCTTACCACTGTGAGCGTCAGTAGAGTGCCACCTCAGTGTTTCTGTAAAGACTGTATTCAACTCTCTCTCCCCCCTAAACTCCACGCCTTTCATCCTAGCCTCACCGTCTCTGTTGTGTACATTTTCAATCCTAGGCTGCTCGAATTCAATAAACCTTTAGTTATCATTCTCTCTCTCTCTCTCTCTCTCTCTCTCTCTCTCTCTCTCTCTCTCTCTCTCTTCTCTCTCTCTCTCCACCAGTGAGGCGTACAGACTAAGCAGGCTGTGTAAGCAGGTCACCACGAGACTGAACAGATTCTGTAAGTAGAGAGGTCGCTGCGGCGGTCGTGTGAGCACGGCGCGCGGGTCGCCCCAGCGCCGAGAGACCTAATGAGACGTCTTGCATGCAGACGGCGCGCGTGTCCAGATCCCGGGCCATTTCATCTGTGTCCTGTCCTCACAGCTGTGGCGGGAGGCGGGTACACGAGCGAGGACCCCGCCCGATGGCACGACCCTTAATAACGCTCCTGATGGGTCGGGTCTGAGGTGGATGGGGGCGCCCATCGTACCCAAGGGACGTGCCTTCGTCGTGCTCAAGGGTCGTACCGTAGTGTTCGAGGGTAGTGCGATCGTCGTGCTCAAGGGTCGTCCCGACGTGACCGAGGGCCAGTAAACTCGCGCCCTGGGGGTCGTACCATCGTTACTCACGGGTCGTATCGTCGTGCTCGAGGAGGTCAATGGCCGTTAAACTGTCGACACCCCCAATAAATCCAATAACGCACCAGTCCTCCTGCGCACCGTTCATCACCCTTCCTGCCTGGGCTCGTGATGGATGATGGGGTGTGAGCCTCGCCGGAGGAGGGAGAGGGAGAGACCAGGTCAGCCAGCCATCTCTAGTGGCGAGGGGCGGGTCAGGCTGCGTCTGGGAGCTGACCCCAACCATCGTTATCTCGCCTGCCACGTCTCCAGGCTGACGGTACACGCAAGCTAATGGGCAACTCTTTCTCTTGCAACACTTATACATCACTCCAACACTGCCATTTCCCCGGCAGCAACTGTTATACATCTCTCCAACACTGTTATTTCCGTTGCAACACTATCACACTCCTAAGCAACAGCAACATATAACAGCCCTAAACACCATCATATTCTCCAGCAATTACTATTATATACCACTGCAACTCTACAGTGTTCCCATGCAACACCATATCCTCGTCGCAGAACTACCAGAATCCCCTGGTATACTAATATATCTCCCTGAAATACCATGGTATTCCAGTGGAACAACATTATACCCCAACAATACCATGACAACCATCTCCAACAGCATTACATTGCCATGCAATACAACTCTACTCCTAGAAACACATTCATATACCTTTCAACACAATTATATCCTCTACAAAAAAAAATTCCTATACAAAACTACTATAATACCTTGAACACTATGATATTACCCTGAAACACTATTATATTCCCCTGCAACACTATTATATCCCCTACAACATTACACCCCCTGTAACACTTATATATTTCTTACATAGTCATATCCCCTTCAATACTATTATACTTCCCTGCAATACTATAATATTCCCAGCAAGAGTATCATATTCCCCTGCAACGCCATTATACCCTCCCACAATATTGTACCCACTGTAACACTAATATATTTTCAACAACACCATATCCCATTCAGTATTATTATATTCCTCAGTAACACTATCATATTCTCCACAACACTATTATATTCCCTGCAACACTAACATATTCCATGCAACAGTATCATATTTCCCTGCAACTCTTACATTCTCAGCAACACAATTATATTTCCTGCGACATTCATGCTCCCTCGCAATAGTATTAGATTCCCTGCAACATTATACTCCCCTGCAACACTATCATATTCCCCTGAAACACTATTATATTCCCTACAATACTATCATATTCCATGCAACACATGTGTTCCCGTGCAGCATTATCATATTCCTCTACAACACTATCATATTTCCCTGCAACAGTGCTATATTTCCCTGCAACACTATTATATTCCCCTGCAACATCTATATTCCACGCAACACTATCATATTCCCTGCAACAGTATTATATTCCCCTGCAACACCATCATTCTACTTCAACACGTCATCTTTTCTCCCGGGCGGCTCGATCATTTTTCTGGCCTACCTCCATTAATTCTCTGGCAACACAGTTTTTAAATTCCCTCTCCAACTCTGGTTCCACAGCCGCTATCTAGGCCTCAGTAACACTATTGTTTTGTTTTTCATGACAACTGGCTTCTCTCTCTCTCTCTCTCTCTCTCTCTCTCTCTCTCTCTCTCTCTCTCTCTCTCTCTCTCTCTCTCTCTCTCTCTCTCTCTCTCTTCCACACACACACACACACCCTCCCTTTCCTAATCTTCCATCCTTTATTTTTTTTCCTCACCAGCTTTTACCTCCTGTCCCACACACCCTACCCGTTCGCCATTGCACGCACTCTCCCGCAGGTCCAACTCCCCTACTGGCCACGCACCCGACCGTAAATTGCTCCGTGATTATTCTCTAGAATCAATGATAGTTCCAGGAACTGGACCCGGCGATTTGTTGTGAGGGGAGAAGGGAGGGAGAGGTGTGTGGTGGCGGCGGGGGGAGTGTGGTTGGGAGTGGGGGCGTGTGCCGTGCACAGGGTGGGTTGAGGAGGTTAGGGAATTGTCAACTAACTACCAGCAGACAAGTTAACTTCGACGAGGCCGTCCTCAGTGGACGGCAAGGAGTACAGAGTTCTCAAAGACCTCACCATAAAAGGAGTCTACCTTACCCTCCTCCCTTGTGGACTGCAGCCTCCAGGTCGCAAGGGTTGGGGTCTTGAGCATTACAAACTCACAATAAAAAAAATATATATATAAACCCAAACAACGGTGTGACGGGAACGCGTATTACATCATAAACAGAAACCTCTGGAGGGGGGAAAAAAAAATTGAGACCTTTATGTTCACTGCCAACTCCATTACTGACTCAGAGCACTTACCTCCAGCTTGACTCTCTCTCTCTCTCTCTCTCTCTCTCTCTCTCTCTCTCTCTCTCTCTCTCTCACACACAGGTAAGGTTCCGCCATGTGTGTTACCGCTTCCCGAGCTTCCGCTATAAAACAAAAGATAAGCTGAATCGACCCCCAGGGGTGGAGTCGGGTCTTCCTCAACTCTTCTATAAACAAAACTCCCGCCATGTATTATATCTGACACCACTGACGCGGGGGTCCCCGGGTGTTGATGGGCTATGTCTCCAAACGGCATTCACAACAGGAGGTAATTGCGTTCTACCGACGTGGATACGACTGGTTTGTTATCCTCCCCTTTCACCGCGGTATCGAAAGGAACTGAAGAAGGGAGAGGCTGGCGTTGGAACTGGGTTGGAATTCAAACAATGCTCACTAGGCTACAAATTCTCCCAAGCTACAAATTGTACTCGGATTGTTCCAAGCAACGGAATGTATTCAAATTGTTCGAGGCTATAAATCACACTCAAATTGTCCTAGGCTACAAACTGATTGTACTCAAATTGTTCTAAACTACAAATTGTACTCCAAATGTTCTCGGCTGCAAACTCTTACTTTATGATTCATTTAGAAAATTCCGTTTTTTCCTGCTCGGTATGGAGGGTTGGAAGTTGTGAGACACGATCTATAGTGTGACATACAGGTCTAATGGTGTCAACAGACGAGGCTGTATCGTCTTTCGTGTCGCTCTCACACGAAAGGTTCCATCTAGCCTAACCCACGAATGGGTCCTCTGTTGTCACTTCTGAACAGAGAATACTTCAGTTCCTCTATATACGAAACCGGGTCGTATATACGTACCACTTCCTCTGTAATGGTTGTCATCAAAGCGTAACCTAGTTTTTTTTTTTTTTTATCACCAATTTACCTTTTTCAAGGAAACGAAAACGTACGATTCCACAGCTTCAAGCTTTCGGATACCGTTAATACGAAGCCAAAATTCATGATTCTGTATAAATAGTTTTAAGTTTCTAAATATCTTTTTCAGGTTAAGAAGCACTCAATGAGTTAAGGTTCTTACGCTTTAAAGAATTTACACAAATACACAAATTGCCTCCAGATTACCACCATTAACAAGCATGTTCCTGCACATACAAAGACATGACTGTTTATCATTTGATATCAGAACAACTGTTAATTATATATCAGAGCAACCAGTACACACACACACACACACACTGCGGTAGTAATCATCATTTTTCTTTTCTCTTTAAGAAACATAGTAATTTTTTTTATAATACTGCTGACTGATGCGCTAGATAAATCTTCCCTAGACCTTTTTATACATAATACTTTCCCCACAATCAACACAACAACAGACTGTCGGATCTGTATCACTTAATCCTTTAAACACGACGGCACGACCCCACCCTCCCTCATGACGTAACGACCTCTAAACACGGCGATACAACTCTTGAGGTATGATGGCCTGGCCTTTGACCTGACCTATATGAGTCAGGTCAAAGGGCCACATAACCAGGGTCTTAGCCTCGTGCTCAAAGGTCATGCTGTCGTTATCAAGGTTTGCATGTCTTTACTGTATGTACGGTGTTATGTGCAGGTATCTTATTGGTCAATAGATAATAATATTAACAATAATAATAACAATAATAATAATAATGATAATTGAATTAATCAATATTATCATCTACACGACAGAAAGGAAGTCTCTGCTGATATGTTGAAGTTGTCGGACGCACAAATCTCCATACCCACTTACCTGTAAGTCATTCACCTCCTTGGCAAGATAGAAAGTGCTAGCTAATAGGGTAGTATATTTTCAGGAGATATCTTGTTGAGCAGGAAGGCTGTGCTGGCAATATGGGGAGTATGTGGAAGGAAAATGACGGGTATGGAAATAGTTATCGTAGCATTGAACAACGTCCTTCCGCCGATCAGGGTATAGTGGCCAAGGAGGGAGGGAAGTGGTGGTGAGGGAAAGTGTGATGGCCAAGGAGGTATGAAGTGGTGATGGTGAGTGACGGAAGGTGTGGTAGCTGAGAAGGGAGGTGATAGGCGGTGGTGGTGATGGTGATGGAGAGAGATGTGGAAGGGCGTGGTAGAGGTGATGGTACCGAGTGATGGCAGCTATACCCAAGAGCAAGCAGACGAGAGCCCGCAGGTGTTGGTGCATCATTACACATGACCGCCGGAGTGTGGATGTGACCAAATGAGGCCGTTCTTCCTCTGTTCCTGACGCCATATCCCTAACGCGGGAAACAACGAAATACAGAGAAAAAAAAGTTTTGATGTGATTATTACACGAAAGTGCACTTGGGAACTTATCGTGTTTCATTTTCCCCGTGGACTCTTAATATATATATATATATATATATATATATATATATATATATATATATATATATATATATATATATATATATATATATATTCCAGCCAGGGGATGGCAATACCCCCCTGCATTTCCAAGACAGGCCAAGATTTGGGAGGAACGTCTTGCAAATGCAAAACCTTAAGAACAGCAGCTTGAAGAGGAATTTGCATAATGCCTGTTGGTGCTTCACTGACCAGAGTTCTCCTGTTGAACTGAAGATTAAAGTTTCAATATTCAATTTTCAGCATGACAGTGGTTGCCACGACGAAAAATTATCACATCGAGCACGACCTTACGACCTGACCCCAAACGACGAGGTCGTCATATCCAAGGGTCGTATCGTCGTGCTAAAGGGTCGCGTCACCGTAGTTGAGAGTTTGTAGGATCAAACGGTTCTGTACACTGCAACTTGTCACGGCTACGAAACAAGTTCTACCGACATTGTCCTGCAGTGTATCACCTTACCTCAGAGCCAGACATGTCTCAGGTTGCTTGTGGTTGTTTGGGCATTATAATGGTCTATCACTTGCTAGGGGGGGTCATTAAGACCGTCAACCTCATGGCACATCCAACAATCGACGAACCCTGAACACCTTCTCCAGGTGTCAAGGATAATTCTAAGACAACACACACTTTCACTATGCATGTGCTGGCCATGGGCCCTCAAGGTGTACGATACGCTCTCCCTCATACTTCCCCCTGCCGGCCGTACGAGCCACACGTGTCTCAAACGAGCCCCCCATCCCAGATATCGTCCATCAATGTCCAAAAGCTTCCTCCCATACCCTCCTGCCTGACGTACGAGCCACACATTTCCTTCTATTGTCCGCCCGCGTCAGTCCGGCGGGGACCCTGGCCCGGCTCATCACCAATATCATCAATAAACCCATACCACAACGTCCTCCGTTACCTAATCAACGCATTTCTTTCCCCCTCACATATTCTCTTTTTCATCTACCGTCCCACTGCTCACCGCTACGCTGAATAAATTGTACGAATGGCAGGAACCGCCTTTGGGAACTATTCGTAAAAATACATCACGAAAACAAGCTTGGTTTGTCCCGAGTGCTTAAGCCTTCTTGCTAACACTACCACTTCTCGTCTTCTCTCATTTTCTTTTCTCTTTATCTTGAGAACTTCAATGTGAGGGCTTCAGGTTCACGTGTAATGATTATATATGGCAATAAATCATTTATTCTCTCTGACTCTGGTACATTGTCCTAATTCATGACTATGATGTATTCGTTATCATACGTATACTTTTGACGAGTGGAAAAAAAAAAGACGGATACTAAAACATATATCTTTTCATTTCATTCTTCTTTCTCTGCCGTTTTCCCCCGTGGTTAGCGAAATAGCGCCAGAAACAGACGAAGAAAGGCCACATCTGCTCACATCCATTCTCTAGCCGTCATGTGCAATGACCGTGTAACCACAACTCCCTATCCACAACCAGGCCCCCACAGACCTTTCCATGGTGTACCCCGGACGCTTCATAAGCCCCGGTTAAGTCCACTGACAGCTCGTCGACCCCTGTATACCACAAAGTTCATTTATATATATATATTTTTTTTTTTTCCCCAAAGAAGGAACAGAGAAGGGGGCCAGGTGAGGATATTCCCTCAAAGGCCCAGTCCTCTGTTCTTAACGCTACCTCGCAAATGCGGGAAATGGCGAATAGTATGAAAGAAAGATATACAGAAAAATACTTCCTACGAGTGCTTACAACTAAATTTAGCCACTCACGGTGGGTTACGGAGAACGACCCGAGTGAGTTACGTTTTGTCAAGCGTTATGCGACTAAAAGCCAGCTGACCACGTATGGGTGAGGAAGAGAGAAAAAAGAACAGCTGCCTGGGCAAAGGCGAAACACTTTGGAGCCACTGAAGCACTGGCTCACTACACACCAACCCCCATCATCTGCCTTCCTGATACCCAAAGCAAGTAGTAACTGTTATATAACTCCCCCCCCCCCCTGGTTGATGGAGAGAGAGAGAGAGAGAGAGAGAGAGAGAGAGAGAGAGAGAGAGAGAGAGAGAGAGAGAGAGAGAGAGAGCGCAAAGAAACAACCTTGCTTACCCAACTCGGTTAAAACGTGAATGTGTGGCAACCACGAGGAATCATCCCATCTAGATCTTCGACATGATACGCCGCAGTGTGTGTGTGTGTGTGTGTGTGTGTGTGTGTGTGTGTGTGTGTGTGTGTCTGTCTGTCTGTCTGTCTGTCTGTCTGTGCGTGTGTGTGTGTGTACACCAATAAGGATGCACCAACGAGCAAAATGCATGTGCACGTGAACATGTGGACACGTTTAAGTATGTGTACGTGGATATGTGGAAACGTTCAAATATGCGTACGTGGACAAGTTTATGTATATGTACGTGGACATGTAGACACGTTTAGGTATGTGTACGTGGACATGTGGACACGTTTACGTATGTGTCCACGTGCAAAAGCATGTGCACGTTGCCATGCGGACACGTAAGCACGGCACGTGGGGTGTACAGGAAGGTGCGGTCCACGCTTGTCTTTGACGCAATGATGTATGCAGACAGATCGATTGAGAGAGAGAGAGAGAGAGAGAGAGAGAGAGAGAGAGAGAGAGAGAGAGAGAGAGAGAGAGAGAGAGAGAGAGAGAATTTCTTACGTCAAAGGCCCCAGCCACGATCAAAAGGCCTTGAATGAGACCTTGGAAAAGGTGCTGAGGAAACTGAGAAATAACGAGAGACGAAACAAAGAGAAAAAAAAAAGAAAGGAATCCAAGAGTTCTCGGGCAGCGGGTAGCCTGCCTCTTCAGAAGGGGGTTAGGCCACATAGCTGTTGGGGGAGACGTGAGGCGGTGAGGAGCGGTGTAGGGAAAGAAACGCACCACAATGGCCCCCCAGGAGTTGTGTGTGCGTGGTGGGTGATTACCATTTCTATGTTACGGGGAGAAAGTTTTACACTCGCGTTGCCTCGTCTTCTTAACCTTATACGTATTTGCCAAGTCTTTACTCTTATGTGTGTATGTACAGACACTCACACGCCCTAGCTTATGGTAGGTACTTATTCTGAGGGAAAGCACCTCTAAGAGGAGGATGAACAGTTGGGTGGACTGTGGACCGGCTGCCGCGACCAGGATTCGAACCCATGCGGATCTGAATCCCATGCGGCCAAATGCAATGCGTAACGGTCGGTAACGCTAATCGCTACACCACAACAGAGGTCCGTGTGTGTGTGTGTGAGTGTGTGTGTGTGTGTGTGTGTGTGTGTGTGTGTGTGTGTGTGTGTAATACAAATTCAGAGTCAGTAGTTATTTAATGATGATGTACATACCAGTCACAGTCAAGTTCCCAGAAATGCGAGGTTTAGCTGTTGGTGGATCCGTGTGTTGTCCTGCTGCCACGTTCCCGGAACGCCCTACTACACAACACGAGTGACGCCGCCAGCGGTAGGAGGGCAATCACTTCAACCTCGTTAGCTGGACGGTGCAGTGGCGGATCCTGTCCTCTGAGGGTCAGGGTTATAAAGTCCAGACTGTCGTGCCCGAGGGAGGGAGGGTCGTATATACACCCCCCGTCGTGCTCAAGGGTCGTGCCGCCGTCGTGCTCCCGGAATTACATTCTTCGAATAATCCGGCCAGATTTACAGACAACTGACTCTAATCCTTTCTGAACTGGTTCCTGGGTGTGGTGAGGAGGACGCCTGACAGTCGTGAGGCAGGCGAGCGATGGTTTCCCGCGACGCTGCAGGAGGTAGAGGTCCTGTACAATGTTCCTCGCCCAGGGCCTCTACGTTGGTGACCCAGGTCCTCCACCTCTCATATCCCACAACCTGGTGACCCAGGCCCTCCACCTCTCATATCCCACAACCTGGTGAACCAGGTCCTTAACTTCTCACATCCCACAACCTGGTGACCCAGGTCCTTCACCTCTTATAACCCACAACCTGATGATCCACGTCCTTCACCTCTCATATCCCACAACTTGGTGACCCAGGTCGTTCACCTCTCATATCCCACAACCTGACGATCCATGTCCTCCACCTCTCATATCCCACAACCTGATGACCCAGGTCCTTAACCTCTCACATCCCACAACTTGGTGACCCAGGTCCTTAACCTCTCATATCCTACAACCTTATATATAACGGTAAGTTCAGCTACAAGGTACATCCTGAAGGTGGGCAGTAGGAAGTCCCCTCAGGCAGGCACTGGTGGAGTACATGGGATGAACAGATGACAGGGGACCTGACAGTGTAAGACGAGGTCATCTGTCGCATGACGGTAACAGGATCCCAAGCTCCCAATCTATGCAGATGGAGAGAGAGACGGGACGGTGAAGCGCAAGGTACCTCCTCCATGAAGCGTGTGGTCCAGTAACAGAAGGGGTGACTGGTACATAGTGGTGATGGTTCCGGGAAGGATATGTCACCTCCTCCCCGAGCACCGCTACTGACGAGGGTGACGTGCGGCAAGCTAAGAGGAGCATCCCTTTACCCCTTGGTTCTCGTGTGTGTGTGTGTGTGTGTGTGTGTGTGTGTGTGTGTGTGTGTGTGTGTGTGTGTGTCACCGCTCAACAACGCCTCTAAGCCACCCTACCAGACGCCGCCAACCCACACCTCACCACTACTCCTCCTCCTCCTCCTCCTCGGGGAGATGCGTTTCCCCCCACGTCCTCTCGTGTTTCACAACCTGTTTATCTCGAGTTGTGGGGGAATCACATGACATTGTATCACTCATGGCCTCTATGATACATAGGAATGTTTAGGAACATTTGGTCAAATCATTATCATTATTATTATTATCATTATTATTATTATTGTTATTATTATTATTATGCTGAAATTTACTGTCACGAGTTTCTCTACTGGTCTATCTGTAAACAAAGTAATTTTCAGTTACACACACACACACACACACACACACACAATAATGGTAGAGACCAAGAAAGGACAGGAAAGCTCTCGATCTACCCGTACTGCGGGAAGAGAAGAAGAAGACATGATAGCAATCCACGGCGTACATCACAAGGATCCACTGTCGTAAAAACACAAGAGCAATGTCTTCAAGATATAAGGGACGTCGAAACAATGGGAGGGAACAGGAAGTTGGGCAAGACTATCGTTCGGAGGGACGAGGGGAAACACATCCTCACCAAACATGGTTGTGGACGCCTGCGACAGGCCAAGCCGAGACCTATATATATACAGACGGGAATGAATAATTCATGTCTGTACGGCAGTGCCAGGCTGATATGAGGCCCCACGAATGCACAGCTCTCGTCCATGTACGAACAGAGGTGCAGAAAAGGCTCTCCGTCCCTCCTACACCATCTACCAAGAGGTGTTCAACTCCCGCCATCGTCGCCTCCTATCAACATAGATCCCTCGTCCCAGTGTTGCAATTTCGGCATCACAACCGCATCCCACTCCGCAAAGACCTCTGTAATAACAGTCTTATCCTAACCATTGTGAGTATAATCAGTACACTGCCACCGGAGCGTGTGTGTAAAGATTGTCCGTTTAACCTCCTCCCTCTTTTCGGAGTCTTAATGTCTGTATTTCACCTATTCTTCATTTCTCCAGGTTTTAGGTACAATTAATTCAATAAACCGTAAATCATCATCACTACTAGATACACACACACGCCCCTCGTACCCGTGTGACGGCGTTCCTCTCTACCTTCCCCGCGGGAAACCGCTCCAGGGAAGAATATTACCGGAACACCAACACTATAGGGGCGTGAACGTGCCTTGACCCGCCGTTTGGTAAGACTTGGACGGTGGTGCTCCCGAGTCCACTGGTGCTGCCTGTGTTGGCTGCCACCACTCACCACCACCACCACACTACCAGTAAGAGGCGGCAGGTGGCCGGGTTCCTGAAATATACCTATTCCTAGGGAAGTAATAAACACTACGGCCTGAAGGGGAGGGTATGAAAAGCTTTGCTAAATATTTCTTATCCATAATCGTGAGAGCTGTCCGTGATATCTGCCAGAAGACAGTCTCGTCTCCTCCGCCATCCTCCTCATGTGCCACTCTGGCGACAGGTTAAGGGATGACTGTTGGGTCCCTAGTCCTTCTCGCACGGAGAATCCTGAAACTAATTTCCTGCTTGATAAGATAATCTTTTATGACTGTCTCATCTTCATTACCTTACACTTGCTCGGGCTGAACTTCGTGTGTGTGTGTGTGTGTGTGTGTGTGTGTGTGTGTGTGTGCGAGTTGGGGGTTGGGAGGAGCCTTTTGGAAGTGGGCTAAAGACCAACCATCACCCCAGGCAAAAGGGGGACGATCGATTGCGTAAACTTAACTGTCCCTTACTGCTGGTGGACTGTGGGCCTGGCGTGGTATACAGACAGCCTAACGCCCTGTCCCACGCACACACCCGTCACGTGGTTACTCATGCTCTTGCTGTTACGTGGTCACCGTCACGTTGTTATAGTCACGTGGTTACTCGTGTTCTTGCTGTTACGTGGTTACCGTCACGTTGTTATAGTCACGTGGCTACTCGTGTTCTTGCTGTTACGTGGTCACCGTCACGTTGTTATAGTCACGTGGCTACTTGTGTTCTTGCTGTTACGTGGTTACCGTCACGTTGTTGTAGTCACGTGGTTACTCGTGTTCTTGCTGTCACGTGGTTACAGTCAACCCTTCCCACCGGAATGCAGGAAATCTTCAAGTTGTAACCCCAGTAAGACACACACACCCTCTTCCTTCAGAATGACAGGGAACCAACCTTCAGTCTACGTGTGCTCTAGCAGCCAACAGCCTCCCCCAGGACGGCAGGACACCCACAGTATGTACCCCAGGGGCACATATTCTCCCCAAGACAGCACAGAACTCTCGGGTTGTAACCCCAGCAGCACGCGGCCTACCTCAGGACGGCAGGGAAGGAATGCGTCCCCAGGAACCTGCGGTGCTACTAAACAATTCAACCCGGCCCTTTGGCACGTAAAGCAACCCAGAAAACCCCTGTAAACCGGCGTGTTCTCATATCCGGCACAGCCTAAATCCGGCATATGCCGGATTATCAAAACTTTCCTGATGTAAAAAAATGTTGAGAGTTTTAGGAAACAATCATGGCGTCGTTCCTTTCTAAGTTTCTACTGAAGTAGATTACGGAGCGGAAGATTACACTTATAATGGCGTCTGGGATTAGGGAGCAGTGTTACCATTACATAAGTTTGTTCAGAGAAATTACGAGACTCTTTGGAAGGGTTTAATGATGGACATGTATGGTAATTTTTTTCATTCTGAGACAAAATTGAATGATAAGAAATAACACTTCCGTACCGAGAATTCATCAGAGATACCCAGAGGGGTTGGAAATTTCTCTGTACACATACTTACGTGATGATTACATAGATATCAATCCCCCAGATGTAATTGCCAGTAATTTCTGTGTACAAAGACGTTATGTAATGACGACTTATATCTCCACGTCCAAAAAGTCATTATCACTGAAATTTTCGACATCATAATCTACTTTTAAGGTCAGGTCAAAGGCCAGACCATCATACTCACGGGTCGTGCCGTCGTGTTCATGGGTCGTACCGTCGTATCTAAGGGTCGTAGTGTTGTGCTAAAGGATCAAAGACCTCTTATCGAGGAGTCATTATGAGTTTATGACCTCATTCTACTCTCTTACGTGTTCCTCTTCTGACCCGTGACCTTTGCAAAACCTCAACTTTTTGCGACAAACATTGGCGAATGGAATAGCGTTTTGCAGCATTATGTGCTAAGTACAGTTAGCTGATCCCGATACCATGTATTCTTGAGAACACATTGTAATACGATCGCAAGAACATGTCTTCATACCTACATACGACAGGCCGGCATACATAAACACACAGCGCGGGCTACCGTGGTGTACTGGGTTCGAATCCTGAGACCGGCAGCCGGTCCACGCCCAACCCAGCTGTTCATCCTCACAACGGGGGTGGTCGAAAAAATGAGGACATGGTTAAGGTTGATCTGTGTGTGTGTGTGTGTGTGTGTGTGTGTATGTGTGTGTGTGTGTGTGTGTACACACATAAGACATGAAAACATGGCACACAAACAAGTTCAAAGCAGGGGTAACACGAGTATAAAACTTTCTCCCTGCAACAATTAAATAGTAATCACACACTCGGGCTAAGGTCTAGATAAAAATATCTGAGCAATTACAATAATGTGGCTGAGGCAACACAAGCCGGTGAGTCACAGGTGGGGGTACGGGCGGGGGCGTCCACAAGTGAGTAATTGAGGTGAAAGGTCAGGGGGTAAGTATCTGAAGGTGAGGGGTCAGAGATGAGTATTTAGAGGTGAGGGGTCAAGGATGAATAATTGGAGGTGAGGGGGGTCATGGATGAGTATTTGGAGGTGAAAGGGTCAGGGATGAGTATTCAGAGAGGTGAGGAGTCAAAAAAAAAAAAAAAAAAGGCTGTCAGGAGGAGGAGGAGGAGGAGGAGGTGTTGAAACCTGAGAAGGGGTGTGGTGGAGTGGGTGGTTTATATGAGTGAGGTGAATTAAGAGGAGGCAAACACTTGACTTCCAGTTGAACATGCGAGGGAGAGAGAGAGAGAGAGAGAGAGAGAGAGAGAGAGAGAGAGAGAGAGAGAGAGAGAGAGAGAGAGAGAGAGAGAGAGGATGGGGGAGGGATGACTGTCATCATCCCATGCACGCCCCTCATGGCCATGAGCAGGCAACACGACACTAGGGCGCTGCGACCCAGCGACGTACCAACTAAGGCCTCCCGCTAGGGGAGTGTCCTCCTGTGTTTCATGTTTAACATTCCTTATGATCTTGCATCGCTCGAGTTCTTACGTGTAACGCTTGCGTATTGTTTTCGGTCTAATCTGTAACCCTCATGTATTGTCTGAATTCTTATATGCAACACTCGTGTATTGTCTTAAAGCTTACACACACGCATATATATCCGTCCTTCTATCTGCTATGTGGAACCTTTTGTTAAAGACGTTAAAGAAGAATTTTCTTCACCTCAAAACAGATGAGATTCTTTTGCATTATTTGGGAAAACCTTAGAGATTGCGAGTACCTGGCACTAAAAATGGGACACTGTCGTTGTCTTTTTCCCTTATTATATAGTTCATGGCATTTTACTTTCCGGTGAACAGTTATATGGGTTTAAAGTTTGACTTCTGAAAATGATCTGGTCTTAAAGTAATCTATGCAGGAACATTAGGAATAGTGTGTGTGTGTGTGTGTGTGTGTGTGTGTGTGTGTGTGTGTGTGTGTGAGTGTGTGTGTGTGTGTGTGCTACAGAACAATTCCCTTTAACGAACAGCACATAATCCCAACCTCTCCTTCTGCAGCAAAATACATGTCAATATATGTGATTTTTTCCTAAAAAACTAGAAAAAAACTGGAAAAAAGAAAAATGAATAAAAAACTGGAAAAAGAAAAGAAAAAGAAAAAATAAAATGGAAATAATAAATAGAAAACAAAAAAGAGGGGAAAGAAAATGAATAAAAAACTGGAAAAAGAAAAAGAAAAAACTGGAAAAAAGAAAAGAAAAAAACGGGAAAAAGAAAAAATAATAAAAAACTGGGAAAACAGAGAAAAGAAAATTGATGATAAAAACCCTATCATGGTGAGGAGTGGGATGCTGGTGACGAGGGAGCCACACCTGACTCAGGTTACCCCAAGCGCGTCAACCTGACCCTGGGGGTAACCTGTCATCACCAACAACACCACACACCCTCCAACCCCTCCAAAAAAAAAAAAAAAAAAAATTCATAGACAAATATTTCATAAAACAGAGAAATATATAAATTCAGGTATACAAAAAAAAACGCCAGAAATAAATATTTCATAAAGTAGAAATAGTTTAAAGATTCAGGTATACTCAAAAAAAAACGCCAGAAATGAACTGTATAAACGACAGCGTTAACGGGGTCACTATAAGGCCAACGTGCAGCAGTAGGGGAGTCGGTGATAGCTTAAAGAAAAACAACTGCTGAGCGGAATTACATTTTCTAAGCTCATGTAAACTCAAGTACACGTGCTGTACCCACTTGTACCTCGTATACACTGACCCATCGCACCTTAACCATGGCAACCCTTCAAGCCAATTACGCAAGTGCTTCGACGGTGTAGAGATAAAATGTAAATCATGAAAAAATAAACGGTTACAGAGGCCAGCAACCGCCCAGTATTCTTTAATGATAATAATAATAACAACAACAACAACAACAACAATAATAATAATAATAATAATAACAACAACAACAACAACAATAACAATAATAATAATAATAATAATAATAATAATAATAATACTGATAACGATGATAACAATAATAATAATGATGATAATAATAATAATAATAATAATAATAAATGCAAGAGTCCTGGAAAGAGGGGCAAGCATGAAGTCTGTTGGGGATGAGAGAGCTTGGGAAGTGAGTCAGTTGTTGTTCGCTGATGATACAGCGCTGGTGGCTGATTCATGTGAGAAACTGCAGAAGCTGGTGACTGAGTTTGGTAAAGTGTGTGGAAGAAGAAAGTTGAGAGTAAATGTGAATAAGAGCAAGGTTATTAGGTACAGTAGGGGTGAGGGTCAAGTCAATTGGGAGGTGAGTTTGAATGGAGAAAAACTGGAGGAAGTGAAGTGTTTTAGATATCTGGGAGTGGATCTGTCAGCGGATGGAACCATGGAAGCGGAAGTGGATCATAGGGTGGGGGAGGGGGCGAAAATTTTGGGAGCCTTGAAAAATGTGTGGAAGTCGAGAACACTATCTCGGAAAGCAAAAATGGGTATGTTTGAGGGAATAGTGGTTCCAACAATGTTGTATGGTTGCGAGGCGTGGGCTATGGATAGAGATGTGCGCAGGAGGATGGATGTGCTGGAAATGAGATGTTTGAGGACAATGTGTGGTGTGAGGTGGTTTGATCGAGTAAGTAACGTAAGGGTAAGAGAGATGTGTGGAAATAAAAAGAGCGTGGTTGAGAGAGCAGAAGAGGGTGTTTTGAAATGGTTTGGGCACATGGAGAGAATGAGTGAGGAGAGATTGACCAAGAGGATATATGTGTCGGAGGTGGAGGGAACGAGGAGAAGAGGGAGACCAAATTGGAGGTGGAAAGATGGAGTGAAAAAGATTTTGTGTGATCGGGGCCTGAACATGCAGGAGGGTGAAAGGAGGGCAAGAAATAGAGTGAATTGGAGTCATGTGGTATACAGGGGTTGACGTGCTGTCAGTGGATTGAAGCAAGGCATGTGAAGCGTCTGGGGTAAACCATGGAAAGCTGTGTAGGTATGTATATTTGCGTGTGTGGACGTGTGTATGTACATGTGTATGGGGGGGGGGGGGGTTGGGCCATTTCTTTCGTCTGTTTCCTTGCGCTACCTCGCAAACGCGGGAGACAGCGACAAAGTATAAAAAAAAAAAAAAAAAAAAAAAATAATAATAACAATAATAATAATAATAATAATAATAATGATAATAATAATAATAATTTCATGACTCTTGATACAATACATATCAAGTAATGTACATACAGACATAACGTACAGTCGTGGCGTCTACACTACAAAGAAGAGTGCAGTATTGTACACGTCACTGCAGATACAGTGAGAAACTGCTGATGCATACCGTCTCAAGACACAATAGGTCTTTCTAAGAATATACTTAACACCTTATACAAAACAATCATGATAAATTTTAAACCCATAATAAAATGAAAAAAAAATAAATCAAGTTTTTTTGCGAACGACCATTTCTACAATTGATTTTTAAATTTGATATATATTTTTTTCTTTTTTGGCCCTTTGACGCTATATATAATCAGGAAGTAAAAAAATGTACCTTTTTTTCAAAAAATTCTTAGAAACTTTAAAAAAAATCTATAAAAATCTAAACATCTGAGGAATATATATAAAAAAGAAATGTTTCCTTAAAAAAAAAGTATCAATAATGTTCGAGAATATGAGGAAGAAAGTCTGTGGGAAAACCTCCTCAAGGGTTGGCTGGGAGGCGTGTATGAGTGACTGGACAGAGGAGCAAATTATGTTGACTCACCCACTCATACAAGACAGTGACGTCACCAGCGCTGTTGTGAGGAGGAGAATATGACCGAACGTGCGGGAGAGTGAAGGTGGCGATAGTGATGATGGTGAAAGGGAGGGGTGGGAGGGATTTTGGTGATGGTGAGGGAGGAAGTATAACACAGGTGGAGGGTGATAGTCATTGACTGCATGGTGTGAAGGTGACGACTGCGAAGGTGATGATGATGAGGCTCAAGCAGGGTGATAGTGACTGGCTGTGAGGATACAGGGCCTGGGATACTGGTGATAGTGAGGGTGATGGGGCTCGACCAGAGGGTAACAGCGGTTAATTACAAGGTAGTGAAGATGACAAATGATGATGCCGGAGGAGAAGGGTCACCGGTGAAAGTGAGAATGATAAATGCCCAAGAAAGGTGAAAGTGAAAGACCGTACCATTGATGATGGTGACATTATGATAATACAGAATGATGATGGGTTGTAATAAGATCTGGACAAGATAATAAGAGGGCGAATGATAGTTATGATAGTGATAATAAGAGCGAGGCAGGGTATAAGAAGAATTAATTGGCACACACACACACACACACGGACCTCCGTGGTGCAGCGGTTGGGATGAACGGACCGTCTGGGATCAAACAAGCAGAGGTTCGAATCCAGGTCGCGGAAGCCGGTCCACAGTCCATTCAGCTGCTCATCCTTCCCTGGGGGGGAAAGTCGATAAACGGGCACCTGGCACAAGCTAGGATGTGTGTGCATGTGTGTACACACATTCACAGGAGTAAAAACTTCTTTTATATATATATATATATATATATATATATATATATATATATATATATATATATATATATATATATATATATATATATATGAATTAGAATCTCCAAGAGATGGATCAAGGACTTAAAATTCAGGAGGACAGAATCTACGTAAACCGCGGGGGCAGCTGATGGCAGCGTCCCGAGAACCTTGAAATCATTCGGTGGGTCTTCCACTCACTAGGACGGCAGCCAGGGTTTTAACAAGGGAACGAAGGGTGGTTTAGCGCGGTTTAACAAGGCTGACACAGGATATAAACCCCCTGTCAGGTGTTGTTCTACTTGGGGGGAGGGGAAGAGGGAGGCCACAAAGTGCTGACGGAGGCGACGAAGAAGAGGGGTTCCGTCAGCTGTTCTTGAGTCGGGGGGAGAGAGAGAGACAGTGGGGGAGAGAGGGAGGCACTGTTAAATAAACGGGGGAAGAGGCACACAGGACACGGCAGCTGTTGTTAAATAAGCTGGGGTGGGGAGGCCACATGACAGGGGCTGTGTCAGTTGTAGTAACACACGGGTGTCAGCCAGGCCCCAGAGAGGATCAGTCAGCAGGACTCTCTACGTAGGCCTAAGCAGGACACCTGTCGCAGGAACCGGTAGGAGACCCGGACCCTGACGGGGCAGTGTGTGTGTGTGTGTGTGTGTGTGTGTGTGTGTGTGTGTGTGTGGACACGTTGTAAGCCAAAGCCATCAGGACTCCTGCCGCCCACCCCACAGGCCGACAAGCATCAGGGAGTTGGGACGCTGGGGTTCGACAGCTCCGCCCCATCTGCCGAGGAGAACCACCTCACGCCCTGAGAGAGAGAGAGAGAGAGAGAGAGAGAGAGAGAGAGAGAGAGAGAGAGAGAGAGAGTCGTTCCTGATATACCTTCTCAATATTGTCTCGCCGTCTGTGACTTTCACTTGTAGCCTTAACATAATTCTCTCTCTCTCTCTCTCTCTCTCTCTCTCTCTCTCTCTCTCTCTCTCTCTCTCTCTCTTTAGGTGCGCGAGGCCAACTGGATGATATGTCCACCTTCATGAGAACATGAGGAAGGTCGACAGCACCAGGGGGTTGAGTGTGGCGCGGAGGCGGGAGTGTGGGAGATTGTTCAGTCAGGGAGGGATCGCTACGTATCTGTCGAGATGGTGGGGCTCGACGGGGAGGAAAACACTCTTCCTGGTCATCGGTCCTCCTCTGGGACATATCAAGGACCATTCCAAGTTACCTGACTGTTAGGAGACCGAGTCTTCAGATGGTAGGGGGAGCAGGAAGAAGGAGACTAACATTAAGTAATAAACGAGAGAAAGATAAGAAATATATGATAATAATCAAGATAAGAAGTGTATGATGAAAATACGAGGGAAGGAGAATTAACAGATGACAAGGAATATAGGGAAGTACTATAAAGAAATATAGCGAAGAACCAACGGACTGCTGGACTGGAAAGCTAAGTCTTGAAGGAATAAATAACGGCAAATCGCTTGCCTTGCCCTGCGGGATCGCCGTGGTGCAATGACTCGTGGACTCTGCTCATATATCTCAGGACTCGGGTTCGAGCCCATTTACCGGCCAGCGTTACAGTGTCTGTGAGGGGCAGCATCGGCAAAAATAAACTCTTTAACTTAACATTATCGCCATCGGAATTAAATTGTAGGTAGATTCCCTAAAGAATTATCATTCGACGATTCTCAGATCCCACTGCCTAGAAATGCTACACGTAATGTCCCTGGCTTATACATCCCTCTTGCCTTGAGGCAGGGGTCCAGTAAGTGCGTCGCTCCATCGTCGAAACTCTTCTGTTTCTGTACCGCGGGACGCACTCGTGCCTCCTGCAGATGGATGTGATGTCAATCTTGTTTATGCAAACTGCAACAGGGCCACGAACAGAACGCCTGTGGGACGGACGGTAATGGAATGGGAGTGTTCCCGGCAGTCAGAGGTCGGGGGATGAGATGGATGCGAGATCGGAGGAAACGGAGGATGGTGGGAGGGACGCAGAGCAATCCAGAGGGACAGGATAGGAGGACGAAGGGATAGCAGAGGTAGGAACGCGGGAGGACGAAGAGAAAATCTACGCCTGTAGTGATGGGGAGAAATCGGAGTAATGCGAGTGCATCTGTGACGTGAGGAGTGACAGGATCAAGCGGAAGGTGAACTCGCGACACACCAACGAGTCAGGATCAACAGCCACACCTCCTCGCTTGCAGACAAATCCCGTGGGATCAACCCGCCGGAGTTTCCCATCCTCGCAGTCATTCTCTTAGTGGGGGGGGTCTTCCCACACCGCAGATTACATCTGCATCGCCCCTGACTATACCTCACTCGTACTGCCACTGAAATATCTCATCTCGACGCTCATGTCCACCTTCTATGGACCAAAACTCTCGCACGATCAGAGCTACGGCTGAGGCACAAGACACTGCCTCATGTAGCACTTTGCTGGTGCAGGCTGCCACCACCACCACTTCCTGCACCTCAACTAGATATAAAGAACCAGAGGATTCTTTACCCCCCACATCTTATCTGCATTTGACCAACTGCGAGGCTATGTCTCGCGTCTGTTTTAAATTCCATCACGCGAAATGGCTTTTTGAGGAAGCGCGTCGTGTTTTCGCCTCAGCAAGTGATGTCTTACCCTCACCATTTCACGTTTTCCCCAAGTGGAGACCACTGCAACAATTCCCCCGGCACTTTCCGCACATCCTCCTTACTTACGAATTTACAAATGGCTTTCCTCACTTGTTGCGTACTTTTCTGGGGAGGTTTGAAAAGCGTCTCCCCCCCAGATAAAAAAAAAGTTCCATTGAGCGTCTGTAAAGTCGTGTGTGCATGCCTGCCCAGGATGATGCTGTGCGTACGGGAGCGGTGTGTGCACACGGCTTTTTTCCCTACGGTGATGGTCGTGTGTACAACGACTACAGCTGTATAAGGCGACCCCCCCCCCCCCCCCCCAGCTCCGGCCCTACCCTGTACAGCACGGCTGGAGGTCAGGTCAACGTAGGTCAACGTGAACATGACAGAATAATCTTATAAAGTGAGAACTACACGTATCGTTAAGCCTGGCTGTATAAAGTGAGATCTACACGCATCGTTAAGCCTGGCTGCATTAACATATTACAAATAGCGCGACGTGTTTACATGGTTAAAGTGCAGTAGAGACTGGAGCTACCTTTCATCAACACAAAACCTGGTTGCTTCATACTGGACACCGAGGCTTTGGGTCTATAAGCCAGAGACCACATCGGAACGGTGAGGATGTAAAGACTTTAAGTTAAGACTTGAAGATGATAGATAATTACTACTTCAAAGGACACAGGCCTTCAGAGGATTACTGTAAGCCATATGGAGGCTACTGGAGGTACGTCTCTTCTCCTTCTGACGAGGAGAGGATTAATAATATACCCCGGTCGGTCCCTCAGTGTGTGTGTGAAGACGATGGGGTAATTTGAAGCGGGTGTGCCCGAGTGCGAACACGGGGGGGAAATGATATAATCCGGCGGTGCCTGGATGAGAAATTGATTAATAATTTAGCTCAAAGGTCTCTAGGGTGCGAGGCGAGGGAAATGGTATATCCCAGGTGCACCTGGGTGTGAGGGATGGAGGAAGACGTGACCAGGAGAGTAGTACAGGGAGAGGAGAGACATTGAAGGACCTGATGGTGCATGACGAGATGTGGGGGTATTCTGGGAAGGAGGCTCGTCTGGGGGGAAGAAAAATTACGAACATAATACATAATACATCTGCCTTTTTTCAATAGATTTATTTACAGATAATTGAAATAATTCAAGCATTTGTACAGTTGTGTTACAGGGGTACTGAGAGTCTTCCCTCAGTAACATTTACAGGTAGTTTGTGTAATTACAACAAAGGTTTTGCCTACTTCTGCACTACATAGCATTTCCCCCTAAGTTTACAACACTATTCCTGGTCATTATATCTCTATCTAATGTGAATGAAGTGCTATGAAGTGTGGTGTCAGAATTATTATGTACTCTGACACCTTCAATCACGTCTCTGATTATCTTCAGGTTTATTTTCAGAGCGACGGAATTATTTTCATCGCTCTTCTTTGCATTAGTTTTAATTTTCTTTGCCGTTGGTAATGTTTCGAAACGAGAACTGGTCCGCGTATTCCACATGCGGTAATATTAGGGTGTTGCACAGAGCAAATAATGTATCTTTCGCCTTACAGTTTATATGTCTGGCTATGATACCAAACGGTGCGCGTGTTGCAGCTCGGCATTCTGAGATTTTGGTCATTACTGATGACCAGGCGAGGTCCTCATTCTTCCTGTACTTCTGATGGTGATTTACTGAGCATCTAATATTCGTAACTGATATTCTTATTGCTACAATCCATTACTCTTCACCTGTTTGCGGTGGAGTCCACTGGCTACGTCTCTCAATCTCTTGGAACCCTGTCTCTCACCGCTGCATGTCTCTCAATCTCTTGGAACCCTTGAAGGAAACTGTGACCTGGGGATCCCTCGGATGTGGGGGTTGTGTCAAAGGAACAACATCAACGTGCGGTTTGACCCCGTCTGGCCCCGGCCAGACCCCTGACACTTTACCCCAATTGTGTGCGCGAGAGAGAGCGAGGCAGACAGGCGGAACCTGAGCCCTGCCCGTCACACGTCACCAGAGTCCTGGTCTAATCACTCACATCATCTTCTTCTTCTGGAAGCACCACACACACACACACACATACACACACACACACACACACACACACACACACACACACACACACTCGTTCACTTACCCGCCGTCATGATCCGTCGCTCCTGCCGCATCTGGGGACAGTCTTGGCTATAAACGTTATGAAGACGCTTGGTACTGGAGGGGGTTTAACAGTGTGGAACTGGATCATCCTGTTCTGGTGGCTGAGGGGAACAGAGGACCCGGTCCCTTTCTTTGTCACTCGATTACTTTGGATCAAAAGTATGATGCTCACTTTTGAGTCTGTGAGGAACTCTAGTTTTCAAGGGACACGTCAGTGCCATCATCAGATCCTCCGGCTATCATCTCTACATTCTGCGTTGACCCAAGACACTCCCTCCTCCCCCTGCACTCGAGAACACCTACACAACTTATAATCTTGTCGTGCAAGAAGCGAGGTATTCTTAATGACTGGCTATCCCTATGGCACTGGATCATATCCATGATAATTATGACTATGATAATTCATTACTTTCTCTTACTATCAATATTATTATCACTGGTAATAACAACACTCCCTAGTGAGAGCGCCATTCACCTCACCCAGCACCATTCATGGCCAGAGGGAGAGGGTGGGAGAGAGAGAGAGTTGCACAGACCACACAGGTCCACACATCCAGCCGGGTCAGCACTGACTGTTATTTCTGGTGGTCATCCTTTTGTTTCATCTTAACTGTGATGCTTTTGTTAACTGTTGTTGATGTTCATTAGTGACCGTTACTGTTAAGTGACACTTTTGTTATCATTGTTAGTCATGCGTGACTTGGTGTTGTTAAGTGACACTTTTGTTATCATTGTTAGTCATGCTTGACCTGGTGTTGTTAAGTGACACTTTTGTTATCATTGTTAGTCATGCTTGACCTAGTGTTGTTAAGTGACACTTTTGTTATCATTGTTAGTCATGCTTGACCTAGTGTTGTTAAGTGACACTTTTGTTATCATTGTTAGTCATGCTTGACTTGCTGTTGTTAGTGATACTTCTGTTATTATTGTTAGTCATGCCCGTACTGTGGGTTCACTTGACGGTCGCGATATCTTTCTCTTTAAACTATACCGTTATCAGCGTTTTATCATCACTGCTGACGTCATTATTCGTACCGTTATTAAAATCATGTTCATGACGGCTCTCCATGTTGTCATCAAGGTAATCATCTGTTATTATCCTTATTTCTTTATTCATTTTTTACCGATTCCAATCAACTGTTCTTGTTATTACTGATATATATATATTTTTTTTGCTGTTGCTCTTGCGTTCTAGTCTGTGTGTTCTTTTGTAACTGTTGTTGTTCGTTGTTCATGTGAGTGCTACTGATGCTGCTGTTGATGTAAGTGGGAGGGTGTATGGGGGGAAGGGGGATGAGGGTTAGAGGGAGGAGAGGCTGGCTTCATGCAGGCAGCAGCAGCAGGTAGGCGGTGGCGGAGGGAGGGAGGGCGGGTGTGTGTGTGTGTGTGTGTGTGTGTGTGTGTGTGTGTGTGTGTGTGTATGTGTGTGTGGGTGTGTGTAGGTGGGTGCGTGTGTAGGTGGGCGGCTGTAATAAAGACTAATGTGATAATGACCCCCCCTGAGTGATGACAATGGCAGTAGATTATGATAAAAAGCCGTAACGGCCATCAATGTTGACCCCACTAGAGGCGGTCCACAACCCGCCCCATACCCCACACACACACACACACACACACACTCTTGCCTCGTCAGGTGAAACCCTGGCACATGCAGGCAGGTACGGGTTGGGGTATTGACTTCGTGCTGTCCTTCGAGCGCGACTGAACCACCCCTTTCGCAGCACGATGGTACGACCCTTGTTCATGACGTTACGACACTTCTACCAGTATGTTACGACTCGGTCACGACGGCACGACACTTTCAGCACGAGGTTACGACCCTCGATCACGACGTTACGACCCTTTCCAGCACGAGGGTACGACCCCTCAATCACGACGTTACGATCCTCGATCACGGCTGTACGACCCACTGTTGTAATGACCAGGTCTTTTGACTCAAACCCTGACGTGATGGGTCAAAAGCCAGACCATCATACCCAGAAGGTCGGACCCTCGTGTTCAAGTGTCTTGCTCAATGGGAGGAACTCAAGGTTGCGTCAGGAGGACCATTAACCCAGGTGTTTCCCCCTTAAAGACACAGACTGTCATCTGCTTTAATCTAATTTCATAAAATGTAATCAAGCGAGTAACTGAAGAGGCCATTAACGCTGGGAACTGGACGGCACCAGGCAAGGAGGCGTCTAGTGGCCCCAGCTTTCACATCTCATGAGTTAGTTCTATGTCAAGTATCATCCTAGAATCTTCCATGTGTGTTGAATGTCTCTGTTGCGTTCACTGTACCGAGTTGCATGTACTTAAATAACGCCAGAGTCACATCAGGAACAGGTTGGTTTGCAAGAAGCAAACATATTGAACACACACACACACACACACACACACACACACACACACACACACACACACAGTGGAAATGGAGAGACAAACTGTCTGAGGATCTTTCTCATGATGAGCTGAGGTTATCAACGGTGTCCACCTTACCCTGCTCTCCCGTGTATAGCTTCGAGGTTGTAGAATCCCCAATATAAGAGGTTCTTGTCATATATATATATATATATATATATATATATATATATATATATATATATATATATATATATATATATATATATAACAACATGCTATGACCCGATATATTGATTTTTTTAAGTCATGAATATATGACAATACTTCGTCAGTCTGAGTTCGCGAAAGTAGGCCTTCAGAGAGAGTTAAAGACGAAGACAGAGCCAGCCAGACCACACAGTCACACACTCAACAAGAACACGAAACTCAAGAGCAGACGTTTACCACAGAATTGCCCTTGAAACTGGAGTCAGTCCCATGCAATACGATCCTCCACAGCCCCTTGCAACTGCATTATCAATGCCTCTACCAATGTTTCACTACACCATATATATATATATATATATATATATATATATATATATATATATATATATATATATATATATATATATGCACACCAAAATATGCCAATAGGGACTCAGCATCATACGAGACCCTGTTATAAACGCTAGGGTTATACCAGGTTACCCTCGACACCACAAATGATCCACACTGGTAATTACCCCAGCTGCCGCCGCCACGACCTGACCACCGCCACATCCATCCCATTCCGTTGATTCACTGAACGGCGACACACCAGCACACGACATTCGACACTAACCTGCCCTGCAGAGAGAGAGAGAGAGAGAGAGAGAGAGAGAGAGAGAGAGAGAGAGAGAGAGAGAGAGAGAGAGAGAGAGAGAGAGAGAGTCGTTTATATACTATCAATGTTAACGTTTTCTTTTGTTTTGGTCGGCCGCTGGCCCGCGTATGGTGGAAAGCTAACCATCAGTCATTTAATGAATTTGATTAAATGGGTTCGTTTTAAAGCACCGTTGTGAGCTATTACCACCAGTAGGATGATGGAAAATGAAAGCCTAACATCGCTTTAGGTGAAGAGAACAAGTCTGTCGAGAATATTGCATAAAGACAAACTGGTAACTTTTCAGCCATTAATTCCAGTGCTCAATAAAAAAAACAATTTTAATGCTGTACAGCTGCACGCCATGTTAGCTTTAGCTTTATACAACAGCGGCCTGTTTGTCCTACAAAAGCAGATTACAGATAAACTCTGAAATGTCATAAAACTGTGGCGTTTCAATAAGCTATTGTTTATGTAAAATACAAGCAATTTTGTTCTAGTGGCTTCCAGTATTATGCTAGAAATACGTATATATATATATATATGTGTGTGTGTGTGTGTGTGTGTGTGTGTGTGTGTGTTCTGTAATTTTCATCACAGTAAATGAACTTCATTTCTGTAAAGATAGTTCTCTAAATAACTGGTTTTCAAATCAAATAACACTTTTTCTTCACGATTCTTTTTATATTTCCCGTAATTCTTTATCCTTTTTTACAGCAAAGAATGAAAAGATATTATTTTGCGGTAGGAATGGGGCCAAATTTCAACCCACAACAGAGAACAAAATAACAATATCAACAGGATAGGTCACGTTAACAAGAGGTTGCTGCCCTTGACTTACAAAACACTAGGTTACTTCGTCTTCAGTTTGCCTCAGTTCTTATATCAAAACATAACGTTAGGTTACGTTACATTATCTTGACTTAGATAAGAACATGTTACTTTAGCTTGATTTGGCTTACGTTACGATAGATTACGTTAGGCTACGTCGGGTCAGCTTATCTTGAATGAAATAAGATTAGGTTACTTTTGAATAGTCCGGCTTAGGTCAGGTTAGATAAGATTAAGGAAGTGTGTGTGATGTGTGCATCAGTCAGTATCCGGCATTGACGACCAGAGTGATTTACATGACCCATATCGCGGCCCTACCGTCCTTCTCAATGGTCGTGCCATCGTACTCAAGAGGTTAATAGAGGAAAGAGTAAATGATACACTCGATTATCTTTCTCCGCCAGTAGCTCCAAAGACGCATATGGTCCGATGACGGAGAAAATGCATCGATTCACTTAAGCACTCGGGCATAACAGTTCATCAAACAAAGACAGAACGGAGAACCAAATGATGTTTCAGGGAAAGAGCAGAGATAACGGAAGACATTATACGAATATTTACATAGAGATGAGACAGAGAAGCAATGAATACGTACACAGAGAGAAGCAATGAAAGCGTACATAGAGACGAGAAAGAGAACCAATGAAAAAGGTGCATAGGGAAGAGTATGCGAAACAACAATAACGTGCGCAACAAGAAACAAAAGCAATGGGAGCGTACACAGGGAGGCAACTGTATCACAAGATAACGGTCAAGCGGGGAGCGGCGTCGGCGGCGGCGGGGACGGAGGCGGGCCCAAAGCCTCCCCTACCCAGTGGTGCTGCCACCTGCTATGACGTATTACCTATCTATGATTTATTACCTAATGACAGTTCTACTCCCTACCGCAGAAGGATGAGGGTGAGGTGCCACGGCCTCAGTACCGCGGGCCGTCCTCTCCCGTGCTGCTGATGGTCGTGGCTCGCGTCTAGCCGACTGCAGGCAAAGGACACACACACACACACACACACACACACACACACACACACACACACACACACACACACACACACACCGATGGTTCCAAAGTCTTAATCATGTTCAATCATGCCCTTCCACGCTCCGTCCTGCTTCGGTATGGTTTGCACGTCATGCTCTGCCATGCTCCAGCTGTGTACAGAAAAATCCAAGGCAGCGGACTCAAGGTGAATGGACTTAAAAAAAAAAAAAAAAAAGCGGCATTATAGCTGACAGCGAGATACGTCGAGCTCAGAGATTGCGTCTACGTGCATGTGGGCCGAACCGTCGTGGTGTTACCATGAAGACGAAGACGAGCCCAGTACACCCAGGACGAGCCCAGCACATCCAGGACGAGCCCAGCACACCCAGGACGAGTCTAGCACACCCAGGACGAGCCCAGCACACCCAGGATGAGCCCAGCACACCCAGGACGAGTCTAGCACATCCAGGACGAGCCCAGCACACCCAGGACGAGTCTAGCACACCCAGGACGAGCCCAGCACACCCAGGACGAGTCTAGCACATCCAGGACGCGCCTAGCACACCCAGGACACGTATTCAATAAAGTCATTCGTCCAGGGAGATGAGTTTATGTTGGTCACATGAGTGCGTGTAGCCAGCCGCTCCTACTTGGGTATCCTCCCTCCCACCCTACCCCACCAGGATCCAAGACCACTCCCTCCCCGTCCCGGCTACGTCACTCACGGGAGCTACGGCGTCGGGAGGCGGCGTTCTTGTGAATGGACCGCCGCTCTGGAGTACCGGCTTGATTCTCACTAATTTGTGAGAAATTACATGACCAGCCGAGGGGACGGAGCGGTCTGTGGTGTGTGTGTGTGTGTGTGTGTGTGTGTGTGTGTGTGTGTGTGTGTGTGTGTGGAAACATAATCACATATCCCACTGAAGAGCCAGTGAAACCATCCGTCACTGTCACATCTGCCGTGCTTGCCCCTCACGCCTCCACCCCCCCCCCCCCCCTTCACAGGAGCCGTGAATGACCGGCATGAGTGTGTGTGTGTATGTGGCTGTGGGGGATGGGGGTGTGTGGTGGGGGTGTGTGCGTGTGGGCGTCGGAGGGGGGGCGTGGTGGTTTACCATGATCCATGTCGTGCACTATAATTATCTTCCTGGCTGCTGACTCACAACTCACCCCTACCACCACCAACAGTGATTCTCGTGGTCTATGGTGCTCGGACCATGGGTTCGACTGAGCGGTCGGTGGCAGCTCGCGTGTCCCTACACCTTCCTTTGTTACTCTCGACCTCCACACAGACGTTACAGTGACCCTCTCTACACCACCTCGGGTAGGTGTTCCCTCAGGCCTTCAAGTGGTAAGAGAGCGAAGGAGCGGGCGTCACCTTCGGCGAGATTTTATCATCGCCAGCGGAGGATAAAGTCGTCGGAGACCTTCCCGGCCCTAGGAAGCCCACCTTACCTTCCTCCTGCGTGGGGCGTGAAGCAGCCTGGAAGCTTCAGGAACCCCATAAACCGGGACGAGGGATTGGATCATCATATTCTTCGCTTCTCTGATAACAAGGACAACCATGTAACAACCCGTATCTTCGCCCACCTTCAACTCCACATCGCTTCGTTTACTAAAGATGAATTACATTGGATCATTCTATTCCAACTTTAAAACCATGATGTCAATACATGCACGTGAATCTCTTCCTATAACGTTCATGCCATACAATATAAGTTCAATAGGGAGCTGAGGCTGTTAAATACTTTAAGTGCAGGATATACATGAAAAAATATTGCAAGCGGATACAAAGGAGATTATTGATATTGCATCACTATGGCGTCCGGCAGTTATTGTAAGGTTTCACGTTATTGCAGCCATACTGGGTGAATATATATATATATATATATATATATATATATATATATATATATATATATATATATATATATATATATATATGACACTGATTGCTCCAACATTACTCTAAACCATCTTAAAATACCACCACCAGACACCTCACACCCACGGTGCAACTACCACAACGATCACAAATGAACGCTTAGGCCTCAGCTCCCCCGCACTCTCCTCACAACGACACACACACGCACAACACGATCACCACACGTTCATGGCCTGTCGTCCCGTCCCGTCCCGCCCCGCCCGGTGGACGTGGCTGGCTTCCTGAGCGCTGCCGAACGGACCCCCACACTGATCTTTCCACCCGCCCATTGACCGTTCTGCTCAAGAGACCGTACGATTTCTGGTCGCGGGATCGCACTGCCGCCGTGATTAAACGTCGTACCGTCGTGCACACGAAGTTAATGTCGTAAGTTCGTGTTCGTGATAAAGAGTAACTGTGTCCTATCTTCTTTCCAGGTACGTTGGTCGACTCCAGCAGGGACGCGTGACGCCGGCAATCGTAAGGTAAAACTATGAATTTAATTCACATTTACAACACGTCCATCGAGAAATTTCAAAAATAGAATAAAACTTATGTGGTACCTCGCATCAGTCATTTGGCTCCGTCTTCCCGGTTGATTATATTATTGGTTGAGCCACGCCTCGCACCCAGGCTCAAGCAGACACTTCATTGTCTTTTATCCACGCTTTTTCCCAGACCTGAACCAGAACAGAGAAATAATACATGCAACTTCAGGAATCGCTCGCGTAACTAAATTCTAAAACAAGGTGAAGAGAATGAAAGATGGTGAAACACTGTCCTTGGCAGTTGGTTATATAACTGGTGCAGAAAAGGTAAATTTATAATCCACTGGTAACTTTATATTCACGTTGATACACACGCTTGGCCTAGCAACACACAACACTGCTACTGCCAGCCAAGCACCAGAATCACACTGAAATCAAATGTTGTTCTCTATCTTTCCACCAACCCCTACTTGATCGCCGTTTCCCACATTAGCGAAGTAGCACCAGGAACAGATCACGAAGGGCCACATATGCTCACATCCACTCTCTAGTTGTGATTTGTACTGCGCCGAAACCACAGCTCCCTATACACAACTAGGCCCTCCAAACCTTTCCAATTGGTTTACCCCGGACGTTTCACATGCCCTGGTGCACTCCACTGACCAGGATGTCGACCCCAGTATACCACAACGTTCCAACTCACTCTACTCCTCACCCTCCTGCATATTCCCTCCACTTCTGACACATATATCCTCTCTGTCAACTTTTCTTCACTCATATATATATATATATATATATATATATATATATATATATATATATATATATATATATATATATATATATATATATATGATACAAAAATTTGAAATGAACAAAGAAAGACAGAGAAGTAGTAACCTAATCATAGATCGTAAATCATAATAACAAAATTCTGTAAAAGACACACCTTCCTTAATGCTACAGACGAGGG
>NC_092282.1:7213986-7246486 GCF_036320965.1 Panulirus ornatus
AGAATTATTATCCACGTTCTTGATAATGTCAAAAGTCATAAGGGATCATTACTGCGTGGCAAAAAAAAAAAAGTCAAGAAAATGTCAGCATAATTTACCTATTAATTCTAAATTGTGAATTTTCTGTCTCTGCAGACATTGAAACGTTTGAAGGAAAACCTTCGAGTCTGACGCGATAAATAACACTAAGCCAAGTTTATCTCGTCAGGATCCACCGCAGTGTATATGTAAATATATATATATATATATATATATATATATATATATATATATATATATATATATATATATATATATACTGCCCAACGGAAACACCCCTGTTGTCGCCCTCAAGAGTAAACTGTTGATGGCAGAGCAAGTCGTAACACACATGGCAGCGCATCCTGTCCGCTGCAGCTGAAGCTTTTACGTTATTCACCCCCTTGAAGAGCTAACTAGGGTTCGGCACAGAGACTATAAATTCATACATGTATACGGCAGACCTCAGGGGGCCTGCCTTCCCTCCTACGCGTGAACCAGCGACTCGCGCGTCCGAAATCATTCGTTGCGTAATGTCATTTACCGCGCCATCGCGCACATGGGTTTTAGCGTTGTTTAATGATTTTATTCTTTATTACTAAATACTATACCTCATATTCAGACCTTTCATAGATGCAAGCGTGTCAATGAACGAATAAAGAGCACGACCAACGCCGAGGTGGTTTCAGCGAGGCAAAGCCATGTCCGACGCCAGGGGTGTGAAGAAGAGCGAGGAGGCTTGATGCACTCTGATGCGGTTGATCACGCTAGTTCACGTTACTTGCCATCTGCTTCTTCAGATTTGAAAACTGGTCTGCTGCTCACACACTGTTTCTCTCAACACGCAACAAATTACCTCTAAAATGATGTCATGGCAAGAGATGGTGTGTGTGTGTGTGTGTGTGTGTGTGTGTGTGTGTGTGTGTGTCACTGAAGCAATTCTGGAAATTGTATCATCCGTAGTGTTGACAAGGGGGTGCCTGACGCGGCCACTTTCCTCGTCTGTGCTTGGCTGGTTCATTGCTACAGGCAGCCATGTGTCAGATTAATAATCGCTGTATTTTGTATGCTTGATGTATGTTACAAACGCTGGCAGACTCGTCCGGTTTTGGGGCAGCCATTTATCCGAATAATACGTATGAAAAATAATGTCGCCTAAACGAGCGGACATGCGAATCACGAGGTTTGAAGCACTGGATCAGACTTTGGTATATAGGGTTCAAGGATCTCGATAATGACATGAAATGCTAACTGTTGTACATTTATAGTAATACTTTAAATGCCCTTCATCACACCAGTACCAGATCCGGGAATAATGAACAGCCAAGTCGTTTAAATGACTCTGCTGCCGATGTCTTACGTTCTTGCAGTTTTCACTGACAGAAATATGGTGTTCCTCCTATCTATCGCCGTCTCGACTCATAAGAGCCTACTGGAGAAACATCACGGGCAAATCCATTCCTTAATGTTTCATGCTCAAAATACGAGATTCTGACTCGTAAAACCTCATGAATAAACATAGAAGTTTAAGTCTTAAGAACGGAGGACATACTCCAAGGTGCACACAACGTCACCAGATTATGCAGTAACGGAAGGTTTTGTTGAATAAATGTGGCAAGTTTTTTCTTTCTCTTTTTTTTTTTACTAGTAGCACAAGCCTAGAGATGGTATCCGCTGGCGACACCTCTGTGCACGAACAGATACTCAGCGGATCCTATCGGCGCCTCGACTGATAACCTATGATGTCATCAAAACCCTTGCGCACGGTGCGACCCTGCCCTGTGGCTTAACCCTTAAGGGACATGTCAAAGGGTAGGTCAGGGTCATACCGTCCTGCTCAAGGTGGTTTAGCTAGACACACACACACACACACACACACACCCACACACACACACACACCCACCTCGGCAACAAGAACCCTCTCACCGCCCCATCTGGCGGTCGTCCACTAGAAGAGGCAGGGAACCTAAATTCAGGCAGTTGGACGCTAGGGGTCGGCGGCAACCTCTCCACTGATATACGCTTGGCTCTTCTTCCTCTCCGGCATCACACTGACGCTCTCCACACCACCAACACACCGGGTGGACGCGAAGGCCTTAAGCTAACGAAACGAACATCAGAAGAAGGAAATATACACAAAATTCGACAAAACCCAACACTCCCAGCTGTCAGCTACTTCCCTAACCTAGCAACCGCTCTGAACCTCTTTAAATCGTTGCCTTCCGCCTCACTCACACAGATCCTCCACTCATCTCACAGATGGCAGAGTTTATCTACAAATTTCGTTGTAAGATTCTGAGCGGAACATACACATCTTGGACAGTGTGGTGTAAACCATCTCTGTAACCGAAACGATTAAACGCCTGATCTTCTTGCCTTTTTTTTTCGAACTAGAAGCGATTTCATTTATGCAGTTTACATATTCATCCACGTGCGACCTTGAAAATCTTATGTCTAGATATTTGTCCGAGTTTGTGTCCAGCAAGGAAAGCTTTAGTGACACTCACTGAAGGGACAATGGCAAATAAGCATGGCAACTACGTTTATCTGGAGAGACACTAACACCATAAGTGTGATGACTGTCTTGCTCTATCATAACTTTAGTATGGTACTACTGAGGTGGTGAAATACAACCACTTCAAGCGACGGTGCAATCCTCGCGAGCGAGATTGCGATCCTTGACTAAGACGTTGCGATATTTGAGCACGACTGTACGACCCTTGAGCACGACGTTACGACCCTTGAGCACGACGGTGCGACCCTTGAGCACGACGGTGCGACCCTTGAGCACGACGGTGCGACCCTTGAGCACGACGGTACGACCCTTGAGCACGACGGTACGACCCTTGAGCACGACGGTACGACCCTTGAGCATGACGGTGCGACCCTTGAGCACGACGGTGCGACTCTTGAGTGAGAATAAATCAAATTTGTCATCTAGATCACTGTACTTATTGAATATAACTTCCCTTTAATCTCTACAGAAGAAAACTAAAAATACATTTACATACATTAATATATGCCAGAGTACGAACCTCCTCGTCTTACAATTTTGATTAAATTATACTTTCATGTAACACGGACTTCACCTGACGAAGGAAATCCCTCATCCCACTCTCTAATCCCTCGCTCTCTCTCTCTTTCTCTCACTCACTCACTTCCCCACTCTCCCAAAAGGAGTGGAAGCTCTAATTCAACTCCAGTGTTGGGAGCTTCACAAAGGCGCAATTTCCAATTCCTCTTCAGAGCGCGGCCAGAATCAGATCAGGGGACTCTTCCCTAATGAACGAATTTCGGTAAGATGGTTTCTCGTCCTGGTCAATATTTACCGCAAGTCTCATCGAGCGTCGCACGTCCCCCAAGCGGCCGAACTTGTAAGCTCATTGTTACGGATCTTAACGGTATTCCGTGTGTGGGTCAGTATAATCTGAAACATCCTGATAATCAGTGGTCAGTTAATAATTATAATAATGATAATTTCAAGCTCATTCTACGTCGTTTATGGTTATTTCTGAAGGTCATCGGTCGTCCATGAGCATTGAAGTCGTCCGTGAGTGTACCCGGTCGTCCCTCAGGATCCGTGATTCGTCCGTGCATGACCGCGGTCGTGCCTTGGGTGTCCGTGCACGTCTCCAGTCGTCCGACAGTGTCCCGTGCATGTCTTCACTCGTCCATAAATACCCCTTGTGCTTCTTGAACGTCTCCCGTCGCTTCTGAGTTGTCCTAACGACCCTAACAACCTCCTTGTCTTGCCTGGGCGTCCCTGATTTCAACCCTTACTGAGACAGGTCATTTGTTAAGAGTCCCGGACCTTCCCGAGGGTTCACAAGAAGTACTCCCCCAAAGACTCTTGTCTCAGAGTCGTCTAAATCACACTGGACCTTCCTGCGAGTTCTCACTACACCGTGACACTCTCAGCAACACCTGCAGTACGTCGGACCTCCCCGGATGTTGTTAGTACCTCACGACTCTTTTCTTAGAAATGCTCGAAGCACAACGAACCTCCCAAAGCTCCTGTGATTGCCTCCGAGCGCCCCTAAACCCTCTCCGGTAGTCCATGAGTGGCGTCTCGCGGGCCACATAGTGCCTCTGATGGTCCATGATTGTCCTCGTGTCATAATGTGCCTCCCCGTGGCCCATGAATGGTAACCCCCACTCCTCCCCCGCGCGCCACAAAATACTTCAGCTGGTCCAAGAATGCCTCCCGTGTGTCATAAGATTCTTCTGATGGTCTATGAATGCCTCTGCGTGGCACAAAAGACTTCTGGTGATCCATGATATTGCCTCCCGAGTGTCATAAAATACCTCTGGTGGTCCACGATTGCCTCACAGTCTCTCACAAACCACGTCTGTCCTGGGCCTGGCTCCCCGTGAGTGAGTGAGCGCTGCCTCCTCCTCTGGCCCACTCTCACAACAGCCCCTTCGTCCTTCTGACATGTTTCTTCAGGTCCACCCTGGTGATGACACCCCCCTCGTGGTTCCTGGACGGCCGTGACACGTCCCAGGTCCGTCATCCCTATGTCCCTGGTCCCTGGCCATCATCCCCTGGTCGTGCGCGTACGCCCTTGCTACCCAGCAGGGGTGGCGGCGGGCGGCCAGGCCACCACTGTCAGGGTGATTGTCTGTCACTTCCTGCTTACTGCAGCCCTTGGACACCCCCCCTCCACCCACCCTTCCCCAGTGGTGAGGGCCGGGGCAGAGGCAAGGAGGGAGAGACAGATAGGTAGACAGATAGACGTACAGGGAGGAAAGGATAGGTAGATCGGGAGGCACAGATAGGGGGAATGAGGGGCGAGGGGGAAAGGGAGGCAAGGATAGTTTATTATACAGACAGAGATAGACAGATAGACAGATAAAGTACGTAAGTAGAGAGACAAGGAAGAGGGGATGGATAAATAAACAAAGATTGACAAATAGATCTATAGATAGACAGATATGGATACGTAAGGAGGGAGGGACAGGCAATCAGACAGATAAATTGTACCTAATAGACAGATCGAGCGACAGATGACAGATAAACTGTGGCTGTGCTGTTGTACTGGTGTGTGTGTGTGTGTGTGTGTGTGTGTGTGTGTGTGTGTGTGTGTGTGTGTGTGTAAAAAGTCGAGATGCGACGAACTGGCTTGTAACGTAATGAAATACATGATTACTGAGTTACAGGATACAGGAGATGTGCAAAGAAAACAGAACTGGGAAAAAAAAGAACCTCTACATGTGGGTAGGTACCCCTGGTGCAAAGACATATATATATATATATATATATATATATATATATATATATATATATATATATATATATATATATATATATATATATATATAATATATATATATATATATATAATATATATATATATATATATATATATATATATATATATATATATATATATATATATATATATAATATATATATATAATATATATATATATATATATATATATATATATATATATATATATATATATATATATA
This sequence comes from Panulirus ornatus, assembly GCF_036320965.1. Taxonomy (NCBI): domain Eukaryota; kingdom Metazoa; phylum Arthropoda; class Malacostraca; order Decapoda; family Palinuridae; genus Panulirus; species Panulirus ornatus. Next base: position 7,219,481 of record NC_092282.1, read on the forward strand.
TATATATATATATATTCTTATACGTTGACTAAACGTTGATTATTGTTCACATCTGTCGTTCTGCAAACGTTTGCTGCAGACACGACATGACTTAATTACCCGTGGAAGTGGGAGCTACGAAGCAATACAGCCCAGCAGTACGGTACGGATGGGAAACATGAAGGTTCGGGCTTTACGGCTATCCATCTCAAAAGCGAAGATCATCATGGTGTAACTCTTCACTAAACGTTGGAGTGGAATATCTTAATTCAATGGTTTATTAAATGAATCCTTTAATATCATGAGACTCTAAGGACGTTCGTTTTCTACTTCTAATCTTTTACGATGGTGTTTATTCTGGGGCGCCTCTGCCTTTGCTGTGTGTGTGTGTGTGTGTGTGTCCGAGAGACTGGGGAATCCAAGTGTCTCTTCACTCCTCCCTCTCCCCCAATCACCCACAGGGCCGAGCTTGGCTGGAGACGTCATGACCCAGTGCGGTGTTCCTGTGGTCAGCTGTGAGCCCCGCAGTCCAGTGCTATTTAACGCGTATTTCCCAACCTTGCCGCGATGCGATCGGCATACGATGAAGACTGCGTCTATCATACATAGCCACGAGTACCTTATCATACATAGCCACGAGTACCTTATCATATAGTTGTCTCGAATTCATTCTCATTCTCATCGTATTTCGTGAACTTACGAGTCTGCATGGCTTGGTTGGTATATACTTATATATATATATATATATATATATATATATATATATATATATATATATATATATATATATATATATATATATATATATATATATGTATATATGCCTCAAAAAAATGACACTATGATATACATCACAATATACATAAGTACGAGGTTATGTGAGGACAAAGGTATGATGACCCTTGAACAAGACGTTACTAACGGCCCTTTTTTTTTTGACCTGACCGCGAAGGGTTCAGGTCAGTAAAGGGGTAGGCCACCACCATACTCCACCAGGGTCGTGAGGTCGTGTTCGAGGGTCGTGTTTCGTCGTGGTACCGACGGATCAGACGAAAAGCAACCCTGTATGTACGTATGTAAAGCGAGCCAGCATACCAACCTTTGCCCTTTGGCTTCACTTGATGGGCAAATTTTCGTTCCTGCTTCACCGCAGTTGATAGCCGTCAATTTATTCGTAAAACCCGCGTCCTACGCGTGGCTGTCAACGGGTTCCTAGTCTGCCTAATTCATGAACAATGCTTAAACCAACACATCTGCATACCGGAGCCCAACGGATCTGGCCACTGTGGCCCAGCCTTCTTACATTAACCATACTACTTCAACAAGTAGTGAGTATTACTGTATGATGAATTCATAATACAGGAACTAACTCAGCACCTCTGAACCACCTACTGTATCTTTATCAAGAAAATACATTACCAAAATTGATCATCACTTCTGAATCATCTACTGTATCTTTATCAAGAAAATACAATAACAAAATTGATCATCACTTCTGTATCATCTACTGTATCTTTATCGAGAAAATACAATACTGATCATGACTTCTGTATCATCTCCTGTAAAACTGCTGTACCAGTCACCATGCCCCACCATCTTCATACAGTATTCTCGACCTATGTGTCCAGGACCCTTGAACGATACACGTACTGTGTGCATCACTAAGTTGGCTGAGGGCGACGTGTGACAGGAGGGTGGTGGGTGGAGTGTCAACGAATGGGCGGGGAGGAGGGCGGGTGGGCGGAACGTAGGAGCGAGGATAGCGTTGGGGGGGGGGGGGGGGGGTGAGTGTGAAGGGGAGGGAGAGGGAGAAGTACCACGTGTCGTCAATGGACGATGGGGGCTGGGGGGAGGAGGACGAGGAGGGGGGGAGGGGGGTAGGGGCCCACTGCAGGTACTTGACGTCATTCTCTCTAATCACATGACGAGTTCAGGACACACACACACACACACACACACACACACACACACACACACACACACACAGAGCCCCACATAAGGAGGAGAACACGACATCCACTTACAAATTCCTTAAAGGGTACGATGATGGTAATAAGAGACAGCTTGTCAGCCAGCCACAACAGAGGTCCTTCCTCAGCAGGATATTATATAAACATTTCACTCTACCAGTACGTTGGTCCCTGTTACACTTAACACACTGAGGAGGAGGGCTGAGGATGCGTGTGTCAGTGACTCTTGGGGGAGAGGGGTATGTACCTGAGCTGTTGGGGAGGGAGGTGGAGGGGGGAATCGGGAACGAAGCCATCATAGAGAAATGCTAGATAAACGGATAGAAACAAACAGGAAATAAACGGATAATATAAATAAGAGGTGTAGAGCTTCCTTCTTTAAAATTCATATCCACATACAGAAGTGTACATTTGCGACGAACATACACCTGGGCATAATCAAGTATGCACACACACACACACACACACACACACACACAAAACGCCACATAATCACATTAATTCAGATGACTCATCATGATCCCCTTTGAGCACGACGGTTCAACCCTCACAACGGGATGGCCTGACATTTTGACCTGACCTTTGAGTGTCAAGTTGGAGCGCCAGGTCATCACACCCACCTCCACGGGTCGCCGCGCTCAAGGCGCCGTCGAATGTCTAGGACAGACTTCTTCCCTGAGCGCAAGGTATTTCAGTGTTACTACCACTGTGGGTAACACCAGTGAGGCCTGGTGTTAGCATCGTCTGCTTCTCGTCGTCGGCCGACAAGCACTGATAACCCAGCGACAGCGGTGTCCCTACTGATCAACATCACTGTTCCCCGTGCACTGTCGCATGCATGGCCGCCCCCCCACAGGCGGCCTAGCCTAATCCGTTAACGTTATCTGAGGAACCCTGTTCTCTCGAGCTGGTCTGGGAACTGAGGGACATTTCCAATGTTTGTTTGTTTTGTTTGTTTGTTTTTTTCCCCTACCCTTAATCTGTTGCAAATCTCTGAACTAAAATGTCATACAGACGGCTTTTTGTCCCGTGGTTGCTGAGCGGTTTATAGCTCACATCCGACTTATCGATTCGACGGCCAAGGTTCGAGTCCCGTGCGCCCTGCAGCTCTTGTACCCACCTAATACAAGTGAACAGACGGCAAGGGTTTGTAGCGCCCGAATAATACATCTCCCAGTCGAACAGCTTATGAAAGAAAGGCTTCTTATGACTGACTTAACCAGTAAATTAAATTAAGAATCGCTATGAATTCCAGTTATTCTTTTTACCTCCACGTCCATTGGAGTACAGAGCGACTGACGCGTGTTGATCGATAATTATAATTCTTACGTAGTATAAATATTGTCTATATTTCACATCCCACCATGTTTACGTCTACAAGTTCCCTACCGACCATACAGGAAGATATGATAACATTTAATGGAGCCATGAATGATAATCATTTTCTATATATTGAACCCCAATGAACAGCTACAGGACTTCCAGAATAAACTTGTTTTCGTGGTCAAATAAGTCTCTCTTGAAAACATTATAAAGAACTTGAGAATAATAGTAACACAGGGAAGTAAAAAAATTTCCTGCTACAGTAGAAACCATCAAATCTATGACACACACACAACACGGCCCGAGTCGTCTTACAATTCTCGTACAGTGAGAGGCAGGAGCGTGAAGGCCGCTGATAAAGGAGAAGCATAGAACGTTGGGTAAGCCGCCGTGTCAGAACAGTGGTCGGATTCCAGACGAAATTACTGCCACTGTCGGATGCGTTCCCCAGTGCTGCTGATATTGCCTCAATGGATCTATGTATCTGGAGGTATACACACTGGGGCTCTTCATCTCTGGACACGAAAAATTTGTGGGTACTGTAGCCTAGGTTACAATTATAGCCGCCATGGCTGTGAGGATTTTAAACCTAGACGGTTTAAATTTAAGACTCCGTCAGCTCCATTGAGTTTTCAAATCAGGGACTATTTCTAATTCCACTCCAATCCTTCCGCAGAATCTCGCTCGTCTGTACGTCTTATTTTCCACTTTGCTCCACACGTCTATCGCTCGACTTTTCAAGCTGTTGTGAGTGGCTGGGGGGTTTTTCACGCTGTGGTGAGTGCAATATCTTTTCACTCGAACTGTTACGGTTGCGTTGGTCTTCTCATTAGTGCTGCATTGAATGTACGAGGTTCAGCCACGCTGCTCAATGTACAAGCTTCTCTAAGAATTTATTGACTTGCTGTCTGATGATAAGCTGTCCTTCGGCTTACTGCCGGTGTCACAAGTCAAGGTTAGTCTGTGTTAAAGATTTTACTTACATTTCGTTCTAATTTACTCGTCGCGCATTTGTACTTCCGTCGTCTGTTGCAACGACCGAACATGCATCATATTGCTATAAGTAAAAAAAATGTCGTCGTTACTTTACTCATTTGGTGGAGCGCGTTCCGTCAAATGTTACTTACCTTTCTTCCATGCTTATGGCAAAGATAGTTTCCGGCTTAAGTTTGCAAGCACAATTTAGGTACCAGGCTTCTATAACAGACAATACTTTACAACACAACGAACCCTGGCGGCCAAATTCATCATACATAACACTGGATCCATGGATCAGAGCAGACAACGTTGGTTTTACTCAGATCACCGAAAATATGAGCCACTGGACTCCGCTGCTGTGTTAATAACCCATACATTAAAAAACTGTCCCCATCCCAGAGCCAAGCCTTCGCACCGGACTTTAAGTCTAGAGTTTTAAATCAAAGTCTATCGCCGTAACCAGAAGACCAAACTTCAGTCCCACACGTACTTCCTTGCGCTGCCACCAAATCTTAAGTTGCCACATCCCACGACTGACCCTATATCCCGAGCCTAAAGCCTAAGAAAGCTCCCATTCCCCCACACATTGAGCTCTTCTTATACCTAAGCTGTGATACCCTTACATTATACGCTGGGCCAGGCTGGCTGGCTGGCTGTCTGGCTTGCTGGCCATTATGAGGATTAATGCCTGCTGCCCGTCGACCCGCGCTCCTCCTGTAGGGTCGCTCCGCCACCAACCGCAACCAACCAAGTGTTTACAGTCGCCACCATCCCCAACCAACCGAGTGTTTACAGTCGCCACCATCCCCAACCAACCGAGTGTTTACAGTCGCCACCATCCCCAACCAACCGAGTGTTTACAGTCGCCACCATCCCCAACCAACCAAGTGTTTACAGTCGCCACCAGCCCCAACCAACCGAGTGTATACAGTCGCCACCATCCCCAACCAACCGAGTGTTTACAGTCGCCACCATCCCCAACCAACCGAGTGTTTACAGTCGCCACCAGCCCCAACCAACTAACCAACCGGCTGCAGTCACCACCATCCCCCAACTGCCTCTATAACGAGCAAACTGCAGGAAAACGAGGAGGCAATTACCGAGCCGACCATTATACGCCGCAAGAGTGGACAAATCGCAGGACACTATTTGCTCATTGTTAGTTAAATACGTCTCCTAGGGCTCACAAGCATAACTATTTGTGGACCATTAAAGCCTTAAATAACATTGTATTAACTACACTAGGTAAGAGTCTACACGAGTCTTAAAATATTGAAATTGAATGAAACAATGAAAATCACATCACTTAACCCGTAATTATCTCCGGGGATTTATCAGTTACAAACGTTTTCATTTAATTCATTCTTTTACAATCTGGCAACAAACGTTGTAGTATCTGTCTCTATCTAACGAAAGTATATATCAATGACAGAGATGTGTTCCACACTACTTTACATGTTAGTAAGAGATCAGAAGACTTTAAACGTCAGCAAATAATATACTCATCCCCCTCGAAGACGACAATACGACCCTTGAGAGCGACTGTAAGACCTCTGACCACGACTGCACGACCCCTAAGTACGATGGACTTTGATCGGAACTTTATGGCTCAGGCCAGAGTTCGCGCCACCATACCTGTAAGGGGCCGTACCATCAGGCTACTGGGATTAAGAACAGAAAGCTCGTACACGCCCTTCAGGCTCGCTGGTGGGATCAAACAGACAGCCTCATACACGGCCATCAGGCTACTGGGATTAAAGAAAGACTAATCCTACGTGGACGAGCCATTTACATCAAAGAGCCTTAGAACAAGTGACGCAAAGTTCACCGGAAAATTCACCTAATTTCCTAAGAGAACGGACGGGGGAAAACGGGGGAAAAAAGTGTATAAAGACGACCGTGACAAAGCTACAAGAGCAGGAATGGTAAATTATGTCACCTAATAGTGGACTTCCTTTCCTTTTACATGCAAAGAAATTGGGTTATCTACAAGTTTGGATATATATATATATATATATATATATATATATATATATATATATATATATATATATATATATATATATATATATATATATATATATAAACTGACCGTTATATTTCTTTCTTGTTTCTGCCGTGATGATGTGATCATTACACGAAAGTGCACTTGGGAACTTACCGTGTTTCATTTCCCTGTAGAAAAAAGAATGGAATTTAGTTGATTACTATATATATATATATATATATATATATATATATATATATATATATATATATATATATATATATATATATATATATGACACAAACAAAGGCAAAGACAATAAGACGGCAGCAGCAGCAGATAGAACAAATGCCGGAGCTGATCTTCAGCTGTAAACAATTAAAACCATTTCCTGACGCTACAACCAAGTGGTGCCTATATTTCATGGTTGATGCTGTCTCCTCCTCAACCACGTCACTAGTTCAGCCTAAGCTTATCTCTCTCTCTCTCTCTCTCTCTCTCTCTCTCTCTCTCTCTCTCTCTCTCTCTCTCTCTCTCTCTCTCTCTCTCTCTCTCGCTAAAATACATAACGGTCCAACCTAGGAGCTCTCTCTCTCTCTCTCTCTCTCTCTCTCTCTCTCTCTCTCTCTCTCTCTCTCTCTCTCTCTCTCTCTCTCTCTCAAAAACTTTACCAAACATACATCAGATAAAACTGACAGTATATCAAACACTCTGATAAAGTTTACCTCAACTAAACTCAACTGACTTTCAAATCAAATCATCACTCGATCAGGAAGGCATATGGTACTCTCATACAATTATGTTTAAACATTTCCTTGTTATCTTTCCTCATCTATCCTGATAGAGGAAATGTCTATCACCAACATAAAATGAAAATGAATCAAAAGTTGATTTTACCAAAGGATCCTACAAAGGAAAAAAAATCTAGAAATCCACCCAGAAAGTAGACTAAATTCTTTTTACAAACATCAAAACGAATTATTCAAGACGTGTGAAAATTTCAGATGAAAAGCGAGGGGAAAAAAGTCATAAATTTTGCTATAAAAAAAACAACATAAAGTGTTCCTGAGAGTTGTCACACAGCACTATGTGGTGTGAACGTCTACGAGGACGTGCTAAACTTCCCATACTGCTCCACTCTAACTTCCCATACTGCTACCCTCTCCAACTTCCCATACTGCTACCCTCTCCAACTTTCCATACTGCTACCCCCTACAACTTCCCATACTGCTACCCCCTCCAACTTCCCATACTGCTACCCTCTCCAACTTCCCATACTGCTACTCCTCCAACTTCCCATACTGCTCCCCCCCCCCCTTTTTTCTATTTACTTATCCGAATGTAATAACAAAATGAATATAACTAAAACTAAATAAAGTTTTCATACCAGATGGTTACACGAAATAAATGAACACAATTTTGGTGATTCTTGGTCTTGTGGCTTTTGAGTCAAGTTTAAACTTTCCAGACTTTAATATTGTGTTAACTTTCCTTTTTAGACAAAGTTAACACAATGAAACTCCAGAATCTAATATTGTGTTAACTTTCCTTTTGGGGGGGGGGGCCAAAGTTAACAATGAAACTCCAGAATCTAATATTGTGTTAACTTCCCTTTTTTGACAAAGTTAACAAAATGAAACTCCAGAAATTAACATTGTGTTAACTTTCCTTTTTTTTATTGCCAAAGTTAACACAGTGAAACCTAACCGAACGAACATACGTTTCTTTAAACCGCTTAGCTGTAGAGTCTAATGCTGGTTCCTCACAGATGTCTACGCTCAATCTATTTTCACATTAGTTCGGTAATTCCCGGGAGGGGCGCCGTACAGCACAGCTGACCAGGACCAGACTGGTACCTCCGGGGGAAGCACGGAGGAGGAGGGGAGGGGGGTGTGTCCCATATCTCCCACCCCTATCAATTATCATGATATACGAGACAGGCCCTTGTCCTCATTACCGATGCGATGACCATCAAAAAAAACCAGTAATGAGTCTACTCATTAACGTAATCATTTTCCGTTGCGATTTTTTTTTTTTGTGTGTGTGTGTGTGTGTGTGTGTGCCTGGACGCATGAACTTCCCCAGCACGCAGGCCCTCCTGGGAGATACGCGAGCGCGCGCGCACACGTACGGCTCGTTTGTTGCCCTTGATTAATGGGGCGGACGGCTGTTCACGCGGTCTTAACAACCACCCCCTCCCCCCATCTCTCCCTCCCGTACCCCTTCCACACTCCACCACCACCATCACCACCACCGAAGACAGGGGAAAAAAAGGAGAAAATATGGTGACTATTTTTGTCACCATGAGACTTAACTTTAACGGCGTAAGCGGATACGTGGGCGGGCGCGAGTACTGGAAGTGATGAACGTGAGAGATAAAGAGCATTTGGAGAGAGAGAGAGAGAGAGAGAGAGAGAGAGAGAGAGAGAGAGAGAGAGAGAGAGAGAGAGAGAGAGTCCTGACCAATCGTTGAGTAGGTAGCGAGAAAGGGACAGGAGGCTTCTCGATCCCCCGCTGGTGTTTCAGGAGAGCGACACTGGTATGCGAAGTAAGGGTTAAAAGTAAAAAAGTTGGTTAAGAACATTTCTTAAGCTGACTCTACCTAGTTTCAGCCGCGTGGCCACGACGGCGCGGCCCTTGGGTAGGGATGGCCTGGCCTTTGACCAAGTACCTAAGGGCCAGGTGGTCAAAGACGGTACGACCCCAGTGGTAAGATGGCCTCGCCTTTGACCCAGTACTGAAGGGCCAGGTCAAAGGTCAGGCCATAACACCCACGGATGGTACCGTCGGGTTCAAATATCGTACCGACGTGCTCATAGGACGTACCGATGCTCAAAATCGCACCGACGCGCTCAAAGGTCATGCCTTCGTGCCCAAGGGTCGGCAGACCACCGTACGTATATATATATATATATATATATATATATATATATATATATATATATATATATATATATATATATATATACACACACACACACACAGAGGCGCGTCATAAACACTGATATTCCTTCGTCCGACCCGTGGGAGGGCGAGACGCCCAACCGTCAAACTACCCAACTCAGGCCGTTACGCCTGCAGAAGTGGCGCGTCCCCTGCAGTTTGGAAAGTTGGTGCGACGGTTAAAGAAGAACATCCGCGACTGTTTTAACAGTCTTGCCTGTAAGTTCGGGCAGTTTCTTTTAATAAACGGGATTTCGCTCCGTCTGTTTCGGCCATCGTAAAACCTTGCTTATCATCATTTGCATAAGAAATTGATTGATTCGTTTACTTTGCTCTCCCCTAATATCTATCTATCTATCTATCTATCTATCTATCTATATATATATATATATATATATATATATATATATATATATATATATATATATATATATATATATGTTTTGCTTTTTTCAATTAATGGAGTAAAGAATCACCAAATCAACCACCATAAAAGGAAAAACAGGCTTAAATATATATATATATATATATATATATATATATATATATATATATATATATATATATATATATATATATATATATAAAAGTACGGAGGAGGGAGGCGAAAGACCTTTACACGAAGTGTAACGACGGCCACACAACTAGCGCACGACAACCCTACAGTACAAACGGTAATGAAGGCAGCAGGAACTACAAGGTCCTTGTCTGGTCTATCGCGTCCAAACACGCACCACCCAGCCCCTCGCCTCCTTCACCCCCACGAAGAAATATTTGTAAAAGCTTGAAAGATTTTTCCCCCGAGTGGGCGGGGTTGGAGGTGCTTCCCTCCCTCTCTTACACTGGGTCATCCAGGAGGTTATCTTGGATTCTGGCGTCACAGAAACTCTGACGAAATATATTAAAGTGGTGGTGGTGGTGGTGGTTGTGGTGGGTAGGTGGAGGGGAGTATAATGATCCATGACGTGTTTGATATGCGTTTTAACTGGGGGAGCGTGTAGAGTCAAGTGAATGACAAAAAAAGAGGAAATTTCGTACTTTTCTCTGAGGAAAACGTTCGAGAAATAGCACAAATACACACAGGTCTCGTTAGAAAACTAAGCAAGGTAATCAGCAAACAAACAGATGACTTACAAACGAGAAACTACCTAACTGAGGAACCACGAACTGAAGGAAAGGAGGTCCAGCATAACACATCTCTTAAGACTGAGATCCGTTTTAGACAAAAGAGATGGAGTGCGTGTTCTTGGACTGCCAGAAAGCATTTGACACTGAAACATGTAGGGAAATGGAAAAGAAGATGGATCTTCCGGCACGAATTAGGGTGTGACTCCTTCAATGGACAGGAAATTACCTTAGTGGAATGGGCCAAGGAATTCGTGTTTAAAGAGCGTTCATGATGTAGGTTGAGGACCCACCGGTGGCATGCCTCAAGGATTGGTCCTTGAACCACTAATCTTCTTGATTTATGCAAACGACCTGCCAAAAGCGCTGGGCTTACACCTGAATATGTCTGCGGATGATGCCGAGGCCGTGTGGGGCGTTGAGAATGATGAGATCTGAATCTGCTTGTAAAGGGACTAAGATGACCTCTAAAGTTAGTCGGTTACATGGATGGAGAAATTCAGTACGAGTAAATGCAAAGTAATGACGATGGCGCAAAGTGAAAGAAGGCCTCGATATGAACATCATGTCGCAGGAAATAAAATGCAGGACTGTGTGTGTATGTGTGTGTGTGTGTGTGTGTGTGTGTGTGTGTGTGTGTGTGTGTGTGTGTGTGTGTGTGCGCGCGCGCGCGTGACAGAAACTTGTGAATCAACAATGCTCCTGTCACCACAGCCCCACCTTGGGAGAACCATCAAAGAAGCAAATTGTTTCCTGGCAAATATTACAAAAGCATTTTAAGTACATGAGTGAGGACATTTTCAGCGCATAATTGGTCAAAACTGTAATATGCTGCTAAAGTCTGGTCGCTGCACTTAAGAACTGCAGTGTACAATGTGGAGAAGGTCCAAAGGTATGCAATAAAGACAGTACCAGACTTAGGTCAGCTGAATTACAGTGAGAGGTTAGAGGTCAAGAAATTTGCTGGCCAACGGAAGAGAAGAGAATGAGGCGTGACTTGATCACATGCTTCAAGTTTCTAAAACAATTTGATGATGTCGAATGTGAACAGTCCTCCAAGGATGCGAAGCCAGAACCAACTAGAGGCCAGAACATGAAATCAAGCATGAAACTTATTAGGAAAGATTTTAGTACTTTCACAGTACAAGATCAACGAGTGAATGCAATAACCTAATTAAAGAGACTGTGAATGCATAGAACATGCAAAAGAAAAAAAAATGGTAGCAAGGTTCAAGAGGCGGGGCCCTACGAGTGGAGAACTACATCCCAGTACAGTACAAATGACACGGGGCCCTATAAGTGTAGACTTCCCTCCCCGTAGAGTACAAGTAAGTAACAATACAGGAGAAATCACGAAGAAAGACAAAACGAAATAAATTTCGATATGAGCAAAGTTCCATGTTAGTATATCTAAGACAAAGGCAAGTAAATAGCTAGGGTAACTGCTACCTCTCTAACAATGCCACTAGCTACCACATACTCACAAATCAACATGACCACTTCCAGCACACCACGACAATACGCATAACATCGACTGCAAATAGCAGCAGAAAACGAGCATTTTCAAAAGCAGATTACTCCCTATGAAGTAACAGACTAAGGCCATATATACATTGAGAGCGTGTGTAGCCTCGCATCGGTCTCCAAAGTCTCGAGATGTTCAGGATTCTTCGACTCGTGGTTCGATCTTGACGTTGACGACCTTAACGACCCATAGCATTTACGATAGTCTTGAGTAAGTCTAAATCACTAACCGGTGACGCAGCAACACCTGGACCAACTCAGGAGGGGGGTTGGTGAGGGTGGATAGGGAGGGGAGGGTCTGTGCATTGGTGGGCAGTGTCGGGGAAGTAGCCGGTAAGTGGCAGTGAGGGGCGTCACAACCACAACATCCTCCGCCAGGAGGGCACCGCTTGCCCGGCCACCTGCTACTGTGGCCCTCCGGCCCTCCACATTGTTGTTGCCACCGGTGACGTGAACCACCGACCCCTGGGGAAGGGGTGGATCAGGGGTTCCACGGGTTGTCTAGGGGGACCCTGGGAATGAGGGGCCAAAGGGACCATGGATAGGCCAGAGGACCATGTGTGGGTCCAGAGAACCCAGGAAGGCGGGTTAAGGGACCCCGAGATTAGGCCAGGGGACCCGAGAGTTAAGGGATAGTGAACCCTTGGGTTAGGCCAGGGCACCCGAGATGGGCCTGGGGACGAGGAGTCGCCTTCATAATTATTCAATTTACCCACCGAGTTGAGTCGTCAAAATTACCAGGGGGGTGTCTCCAGTCGACACTCACCCAGCCAAGGTTGCTGGCATCATCTCCAGGAATACGCTCCGCCCTCGTCGACCCATTCACTAAACTCGCCGTCTCTCCAGTCCTCTCATCTCGTATCCATCCTATCATGGGGTTTACACCACACTCTCACTACCCACACGTATTATTCTTCAGATCCAACGTTCTCTCTCTCTCTCTCTCTCTCTCTCTCTCTCTCTCTCTCTCTCTCTCTCTCTCTCTCTCTCTCTCTCTCTCTCTCTCTCTGACCTCCATACCTAACGTATTTCGCAATGTTTCTTCATCATTCCAACTCCTACTCAAGTGAAGGACTGTTTCTCATCACGTAACTTAGGCCCTCCTGCCTAGCTTGTCCACCGACGCCCCATCGTGACCCAGAAGGTCTTGAAGATGATGTTATTCCCCCACTACAGATCATCTACGCTCCTTAACTCAAATTCTTTATCATATATAATCTTAAAATCCATTCAGCCTAACAGATCGCAAACGTCCTGTCACTGAACTACACGCCACTTTTGGTCCGAGTCCACATGCACTCTGGTGGTAATGCATTAATGCAGTGTTGGGGTGTCGCCTGTCCTGCAGTCGAGGAGAGGACGACTTAATCATCTTCTGCCAGGGAAGAGGCATTATAATCTGTGTGCACTGTCTGTGTGCTCATCTGTCCAGCAGGCGCGGTGCGCATGCGCGTGATGTGAACTCCGTAGGAAGCATGAACGTCCGTCCATACCTACATTTCCCGTCGATGCGGTTGGCATGATTCTTCTGTCCGTATAAGCTTTCAAGGGGCCATCTAGAAGACCCGGGGGACGACAAACACTTGCCCTTTAACACCTCAAGCACGACTCTTGAACACGCAGACGCGAGTCTTGAGAACGACAGTTGAGACTCTTAGGTACGACGGAATGAACCTTGAACACAACGTTATAACCTATGAACACGACACGAGAAATGCGAACAATAATAACAGTAAGCATTCCACCACTAGCTATCCATACTTCAAGTCCGAACCTACATCAACAACAAACCTTAACTCCTATACACGTCAAGACCTTTAAAGCAGAAGACTAAATAGTTGGCCAACCCTTAAAGCAGACGTTTAAATACCCGGCCAACACTTAAAGCAGATGTCTAAATAGCAGACCAACACTTAAAGCAGAAGCCCAAACAGCTGGACAAGAGGCACCGTAGGTTGCTCCCTGTGTTTCTATTCACTGGAAGTTTTAACAAACGCTCATGAATGAACCGATGGCTGTGAATGGAGGACAGTCCATCATGGAATTAAATAATCACCCGGCATGATATTCAGGTTGGTGGCTTTTGTCGTGCTCTGATGAGATGACCTCAGAGTTTTATGTATGACTTACTCGATTGTGATTCCATGAATAAGTTGTTTTAAATCATTATTATTATTATCAGTGTTATTATTCCTTATAAATTCCTCCCAGTTTTCCCTCCCCCCCTTCAGTGGTTCTGTAATTCCACCTCTTGACTCAATGAACATACTGGCTATTACTGCAACATCCATTCTCTCTCAGAAACGCCACATTATGGAAGTAGCCAAGTCTGCCCCTAAGAAACTGGGAGTCCTGTTTAGATGTCGAAATGTCGTTTCTACCGAAAAGTTGCTCCGTTTATACGAAGGATTGATCCGTCCTTGTATGGAGTACTGCACTCACATCTGGGGCGGCTCTAGCTCTGCATCCTTACTTGACGGAGTTGAGACGAAAGCGGTCCGACGGCTAAATTGTCCCAGGCTAACTTGGAAACTTGACCCGCTTGCCTTACGCAGCAATGTTGGTTCACTTTCTCTCTTCTGTATGTCTTTGTTTAGTTTTATGTTCCCAAGAGCTGGCTGCTTTGGCGTGTACTTTTGTCCGTGACTTCCAACGTAAAAAGGAAAATGAAAGTCTCCATACTTCGCTTTTCCTCACACGTACACACACACACACATATACGTACGTACGTACGGCAGAAAGATATAAACATACAAACCGGTTAAACCGATTCCACGATACGTCACTCTGGGCATTGGACGTCGATGACTTCACCACTCGCGTCAGCTTTGTCAGTCCAGCACGCTTCCGTGCGTCACTCTGGACAATAAACCCAGCGGGGAGGAACACGTCAGCACCGTCATCAAGATCCTTCAGCAGCTGTCTCGACACTTTTCTCTTCCACTCCGAGACATTTGGACGTCCCGCATCCCCTACACTCAAGCACATCGACACGACTATATAATTCATCCTATCGTGACCTACGGACCATAACCCGCACTTTTGGCAAGACGCTACGACATTCATACCGTCACCTCCTGCCACCGAAGATCCCTCGTCCCCTGGGTTGCAGTTCGCCACCACACCCACATCGATCCACATCCCCAGCCAGTTGCAGACCGCCACAAGAACAACCCCATCCCAACCATTGTGAACATCATCAATAACAATCATCACACTGCCACCCCCAGTGTTTGTGTAAAGACTGCCTGTTTAACCCCAGTCCTCCCCCGACCTCCTTCCTCTTCCTCTTGTTGTGGCCTCAATGATCTTACTGTGCGTTATTTTCTATATTCTTAGTCTTTGGCTGCGTTTAATACACCGCTAAATGACATCTTCATGAGCAGCAACATTACACGTATACACATTAATACACAAGGATATAAACACAAACGCGAGCGGGGAAACACATGTGCACAAAATATATGCACACATAAATAGATACAATTACTAATAACCACAAGCTCAAATACACACACACACACACATGCAGATGCGCTCAAACACAGTGAAATACATACAAACACAAAGAAATAGACACACTCACACATGCTACGGTATTTTTGTGCATGTGTGTGTGTACAAAGATCAGTAAAGACAAGACACATGTACATTTGAAGAGAAGGTTAAGAGACGGGACAACACGGGACAACTCCTCTCCGTAACACACAAACAGTAATCGCACACAGTAATCGTACAGAGTAATCCTACACAGTATACAGTAATCCTACATAGTACACAGTAATCCCACACAGTGCACAGTAATCGTACACAAGTACACAGTCATCCTACACAAATACACAGTAATCCTATACAGTAATCCTACACAAGTACACAGTCATCCTACACAAGTACACAGTCATCCTACACAGTACACAGCAATCCTACACCAGTACACCAGGCTGTCCTGCCCCCCCCTAGTGGTTTAACAAGAGGCAAGATGGGGGGGTTGGGGTAGGTTTATCCTCTTATTTATTTCCAAGTCCAGCAATCCTTAATTAGGAAGTTGGTTGTTATGTTCCTCTACCAGGGTAGTGCTGCCGCCAGCCTGCCTGCCTGCCCACCCAGCCCTTAAACTAGTTTAACCCACTGGTGCACGACGGAACGACCCTGGAGCACGATGGTACGACCCCGGAACGACCCTGGAGCTCGATGGAACGACCCTAGAGCACGATGGCACGACCCGGAACACGACGGTACGACGCTGGAGTACGTGGGTACGACCCTGGAGCACGACGGTATGACCTTGGAGCACGACGGTACGACACTGGAGTACGAGGGTTCGACCCCGGAGCACGACGGTACGACCTTGGAGCACGACGGTACTGAATTACAGTCGATAAAGTACCCTTAACTGGACTTGGCAAACAATTGTACTCCCCCCCTGCCTCCAGCAGTACCCCACGTGTTCTCTCTCTCTCTCTCTCTCTCTCTCTCTCTCTCTCTCTCTCTCTCTCTCTCTCTCTCTCTCTCTCTCTCTACCTATCTTTAATCCATACTTACCCAAGCACAACATCGTGTACAGCTACTCACGCTAAAGCGATTGGAAGCGCTTTCTTATAATGGTTAGTGGAGGAATCACAAAACGAAAACGAGATGAGAGAGAGAGAGAGAGAGAGAGAGAGAGAGAGAGAGAGAGAGAGAGAGAGAGAGAGAGAGAGAGAGGAGGGAGGGGTGCGTCGTCTCTTTCGTAACCCGCCATTAGGAATCAAGTGGTGGGCCCCCTGGTACGTGTGAATGGCGCTCCTTAAGTGTGCTTAATGCAGGCGACGAGTCTCTAGACGGCTGCAGGACCTCACCGGGAATCAGCTGCTGCTGCTGCTGCACTCCGCCGCCAGAGAGAGAGAGAGAGAGAGAGAGAGAGAGAGAGAGAGAGAGAGAGAGAGAGAGAGAGAGAGAGGTGGAGGAGGGATGCCATGATAAAGACGAGAGGCACGAGGAGTTTTTATCGTTAAGGACGGGGAAGCGCTCTTACTCCCCTTGTCTCTTCGTTTTCTCTGCTCTTTTTTTCCCCCCTCATTCTCTCTGTAACCTAATGGATCCCGTTTTCTTAATGCTTTACCTCACAGCCCAGATTTCAACACGGTGCTTCCCCGTTTACTTATCTGTTGCTTATCTTGTTTTCAGATGTTAGTTGCTGTTTTGTTTGCCGAAAAACACTGAACTGAAATGAAGTGCTTAAATAATCCCCTGACAAAAACAAAGACGCATTCTATTTTTGTTTTCTTTATACTTTACATTTCCCGCTTCGGCAATGTAGCGTCAGGAACAAACTTTCTTCGCCCTCATTTATGCACATGAGAACCGTATATGTAGTGAGGGTTTGTGTCGTCACAGGATTATAATGAACACCTGAAGAAGGCACTCATGTTGGAGCTGGTCTGAATGACCCCGTGCAGTCTGTACACCTATTGAACACGTAACCAACCTTTACATGCATATACACCCCAGCTGTCGTGCATACATCAACAACCAGAAACTACCATCCATAGCCAAGCACCACAGATTATCCCTCAGTTTACTTTGACTGCTTCATGTGATCTCGTTAAATCGGTGACAGCACGTCGCCACCCGTATACCACATCGATCCAATTCATTCTGTCGCATGCACCCTCCTGAACGTTCAGGCCCCGGTAACCTACAGCCTCTGTTACTTCATCCTTCCACCTTCCTGGTCTCCTCCCTCCAGACACTCCTAACACGTTGATGTGAAGTCCATTTTGCACCGTCATATGTCCACACAATGTGAACACCTCCTCAACTCTCTCAACCAGACTATACATACAAACCACACACACACACACATCTCTCTAACACCGTCATTCCCTCCACGATCACCCCGCCTCACACCATATACTCTCATCGGGCATCGCATTTCTAACATGCGCGACCTCCTCCTTTCTATTTGAGTTCACTTAACAACGCTGTCGGGACTTCTATACCTTCAAACATACCTCCTATCTAATGCCCTAACACATACGGTGGCCATTCCTTCCACGTACACCTTAATCTGTCTAGGAACTTTGCCCACCTCTCCCCATCCTGTGGCCACTTGAGCCCCCACGGTTCCATCCACTGCCACGTCCACTCCCAGGTGTACCAAAACCACCCCTCTTCCTCCAGGTCCTTCTCCCTCATTCACACTCAGACCATCCCGTCTCATCCCCCTCGCTACACCTCATTACTTTACTTCTGTTCAATTTACTCTCAACCTATTAGAGTCAATTTACGTTATCTCCTCGTTCAAGCGAATCTAAAATGCAAATTTAACTTCATCAGCCAAGATGTACATCTCTTACGTTTAAGTGGGCAGCAGTTTTTGCAGTCCGTGTTTTGTTTGGTATCCGCTACAGATTTTGGCTTGCTAACACGAGGCTGTTGACGCTGTGCTGCGTATATATGACGTATTATTTTTACTTTTACATTACCTGAGACGGCACGGGCAACTGAAGCCCTAATGAAGACTATCCCATTAACGCTACACACACAAACACACACACACACACACACACACACACACACATATATATATATATATATATATATATATATATATATATATATATATATATATATATATATATCCTAGAATGAGCCAGGTACCCATTTTATCGACCAACCCCTAAGGGTAGAGGAACAGCTGGGTTGACTGTGGACCGACTGCCGCAACCAGGATTCGAACCTAATCGGCCCGCGAATGCGTCGCTGTCAGGAACGCCAGGAACTCCAACCGATACATCACGCAAGTCCAATAATGACCTTTTAACTGCATACAGTTCATCAAACACACCATACATTAATTAGCCAATATGACAGTCAGATGCATCATAGCACTAATACCCTTCACAACGGTAAACAAGCCCAACAACTCACTGTCAATAGCTGTGTGTCAAAAACGACACTGTTGACTCGATCGACATGTCTCGAAACACGCAAGTTTCAAAAGGATATGAACGAAACGCTTCCTTCCTCGTGACCAACGTGTGATAACCACTCGAGCAGGGAGGTGGTCGCGGTGGGCATGATGTCTGATGAGCGAGGATAGTCGTAGTACTACGAGCCGGGTAAGATGTCGTCTCTCCCTCCCCCTGGCCAGTGGCTACCGAAAACCCTACTGCTTGAGAGAGAGAGAGAGAGAGAGAGAGAGAGAGAGAGAGAGAGAGAGAGAGAGAGAGAGAGAGAGAGAGAGAGAGAGAGAGAGAATTTTAACATAAGACAAAAGCCAAGCTCTCACCCTGACGTGAGTCAAGCGTGGAGGGAGGTGGGGGTTGTTGACCACTTAAGGCCCGGGGGCTGTAAAAGGGAAGTCAAACTTTGTGTTTTTTTGTGTTGTCATGATGACGTCCGCCATCTTGGGTCTTGTTTATGCCCAGTCCAGCTGTTGCTGTGGTGGTGGGTCTCATCCTACCCCTAGCCCCACCTGACACATGCTACCCTAACCCACTTTCTATATGAGAAAAAATAACATGCCATTTGCCTTATAATTGTTCTCTCTCTCTCTCTCTCTCTCTCTCTCTCTCTCTCTCTCTCTGGATTACACTTGTCTACCGTCTTTATTTTAAGTATTTTCTACTTATCAACTGTCTTCCTACCCTACGGCTCCATTCGTTATGATCTTAAAAATTACTCCTTACTCTCAAAGTTCCCGCCATTAAGCCCGTAACTCTGAAAATCCTGTATTAATGTCCTTTTACTTCAAATTTCCCCGATAGACGTTAAGGCCAATACCCTAAATTCCCTCTTATATAAAGCACACTCTCTTTTGTTCTAAAGATCGTTTCAAGTAATTACGTAACCCTCTTAAAGCTCCTGTTATAAGATCCACCTCAACTCTCAGAACGTGATTATGAAGATCAATTTACTCCACTAATTCTGCAATAACGAGCTAATCCTTACCGAGGAAAACGCGAAGATGAACGAAGACCTTATTCTACAGGAATAACATATTGCGTAATGGTCGCAGGGACTCTGTTGATGGAGTAATTGATAAATTCATTCCCAGTCGTCTGCTGATGAAACGTCTGGAAAAGCCAAGTCTCCGTTTCCTCCATCCTCAACTTAGACGCTGATAAGAACGAGCGTTTCATCTCGTCAATAAACGTTGACGCGCATCGTCGTATCTCATGAACGAGTCCTGGTAGAGATATAAAGCCGAACCTGCTAAATTTATTGTACAAAAAGGCAAGACAGAACCACTCTCGATCGCTGACAGACGCACGATGAGCTGAGCGAGCGCAGACATCTGTCACGGAGGCGATGAACGCTGCCCAGCGACGCAGGTTCCTCCTCTTCTCGACAGAGCGAATCTAATAATTTCCTCTAATGGAAGGATTAGTCCCGCTTCGTTGTTTTCGTTATTATATTACATCTAGGTGTGTCGTCAGCGGGTATCCCGTGCCATTCTTGTGGTGCGCTGGTCGATGACAGGCTTCCAGTAAATGTTGTTATCTAGTCGCTCACAGGATTTTGCGCTGGGGTGTTTTCCTTTCTAATTCGTTGGGGGTAGTAACATAAATGTTTCTACACATTCTGTGGATGGTAAGTGTAATACAGCAGTTCTGTATATTGCTGGGGATGGTGTGGGTATATTGCTGGGGATGCTGTGGATGATGTAATACAGCTTTACTGTACTTTGTTACACATCTCGCTCTTCCTTCTTACAGTTCGTTCACCATGTATCATCTACGTCAGTATTCTAATGGCAGGAGCCACAAGTCACAGTGGTGGCGCCGTGTGCCGGACACTCCCTGAAGAACCAGACTCCTACCCAGAGCAACCAACACCTTCAACCGTAACCACCACAACCGCGTTATGACCCAAGACAGTACCACTACAACCAACCTAACCGTAAACACCACAACCCACCTGGATAGTCTTCGCATTCGTTTACTGCAACCAACTCGGTTAACAACCGTTACAAGACGTGCTACAACCACCGGCGCAGTTACAACCAACAGCACAAGACGCGGTACAGCCACCACCACAGTCGCCACCACCACCACCACCACAAGCACTAGTGGGACGAGAGTCACTGAGAGCAACCAGTGGAGGACTTGTTCATTTGCCCCACATGATAAAGCAAGAGGCTTGGGTCTCCCGTGTTTGGTGAGGACGAGGGGCGAAGTGTCCCCGGTGTTGAAGGAGCAGCCAGATGCGTGCGGTAGATAAAGCAGGCAACCTCGAAAGCCATCTTGCCGTCCCTTGAGCACGACGGTACGATCACTGAGCACGACGGTACGATCACTGAGCACAACGGTACGATCATTGAGCACGACGGTACGATCATTAAGCACGACGGTACGACCTCCTGAGCACGGTGGTACAAACCCATGGATGGATCAGGCTGAAGACCGGACCATCACACGCAAGGGTCGTACCGCCGCGCTCAGTGGTTGTACCATCGTGCTCAGTGATCGTAACGTCGTGCACAAGGGTCGTACCGTCGTGCACAAGGATCGCACCGTCGTGCTCGAGAGGCCTTTCTAAGGGACATGCATCAAAACACACTATCCGACCGCACAGGAGGAGGAGGAGGAGGAGGAGGAAATCCTGCAGACTACGAAGCTGTTCATCAAATTATTATCTAACGATCAGTTGACACCCGTCGTGTAGCCGTCCCGTAAACCACATCCTGGAAGACATCAACGCTCCCTCCAGCAGCCCCCCGTCCTCTGTCCTCCTGCCCTGCCAAACCCTACCGCCTTCCACACACCCTCACCATCGCCTACCCTCAGCCATTCACGAGCCACCTCCACCTTCGTCCTTATGGTCCGTCTCCTCTGCCACCGGCTGGCCTGGCGTCGCCACTTCTCCCTCCATCAACACCACCACTAGCGACTCCCAGCTCCACAGCAACCACTACACACAACCCACACCCACACCACCACCGTCAGCACCGCCCACTGCCGCCCGCAACCGCACCCCCTCCCACCTCTTGTAATAGAGCCATTACCTTCTCCTCTCGCACCGCGGTTATAATTTCCACCAGTCATGAGTGCCAGGATGGGTTCATGATACTCACTTGTTCTGTGGTACCGGGGTCGGCACGAGAGAGAGAGAGAGAGAGAGAGAGAGAGAGAGAGAGGAGGAGGAGGAGGAAGGGAAGGCATATAACTATAAAACCACGAACAAAAGGCCTCCAAATAAGGCCAAAACAAGAGCACAACACGTGTAGTACAGAGAGGAGAGGTCAGTCACGTCACCAGATGAGTACGACCAAAGGACACACAAGATAAATGGAATGATCAAAGAAAACCAGTTGGAAGATCTAAGAGTTGTATAGAGGAAAGACAAATGGGTGAATTATATTCATCAAACGATGGAACACAAACACGAAACCGGTTAGATATAATATAAAAATGGGAACACAATAGACGGAAGACAGAACCGGACTGTAATATTTGGGATATGTGTAACTAGAGCACTGCAAACACAAGTGCAACTTGCATTCACATCACAATGAAAACGGGATAATGATAATAATAATCATAATAATAATAATAATAATAATAATAATAATAATAATAATAACAATAACGATAATGATAATAATAATCACGAATGGATGGAAATTACAGACAAATATTACTGTGATTCATTTACCATATTAATGAGCATAATACAGCTCTAAAAATTACGATTATAATTTACGTCTTTTGCACAAACACATTAAGCGAACAAAATATGATCACGCATTTCAAAAGAACTTTAATAATGATAATATATATATATATATATATATATATATATATATATATATATATATATATATATATATATGACTAAAAGAGAGAGAAATATTTTGATAAACCAACGTGGCAAGAGAATATCCTAATCAGCTGTCGTTTTGCATGAGAATATCCTAATAAACTGCCTTTCGAAACGGAAACAAAGGCTTCCTAAAAACCAAGCTAACAAAAATAAAGACACCATAAAACAAGGCTAATAATTAGAGTGAAATTACCCGAGGGATGTAAATCACATTGACTACACATCATGAATGAAACACACATGAACTGCTGCTTTTATCATATATGTGAAGACAATGGTAAAACACGTAAATCATTTTTTTTGGAACGCACATCCTCATAAGTTTTCCACAGTGCCGAGGAAACACGGGGGGGGGGGGGGGGGGTATCTGTATAAAATCGCCAGCGTTTTAGAGGTGGGGTCAAGAGGTATTGCCAGGACGCGAGGGTACACACACGCGCGCGCGGGATGGCCTCTCATCCCCCCCACACACACCTTCAAGCTACACAAATGGAACACCTCCGGGGGAAGGAGTTCTTCTGCAGTCTTCTCCAAAGTCTTTCTGGACGACCTGCCCTTACCTTCTCCTGCAGACCCGACTGTGAAAGAGTCCTAACGTTTCCAGATGGCCTCATAGTCACATCACGGCATGCCAACACTTACCCAATCGCCGACACGCGTGCTACACCACATCACGCAATCAGACAAACTTACTTGTCCCTCGAAACGGGATGTATGTATATATCTCCGGAGATGACCAACGTTGCGCTCTTAACGCCACACAGAAATGAATGCAACAAGTAGCACCCTCCCCCTTACCACCACGAATGGTCAATCATCACTCCCACTCACCAGTACTCTAGCTAACACTGGGCATCACATACGACATTCAGTCCCCACACTTCACACATCAATAATAACTAAGTAAACGCTCTCAGAAAACTTACTCGTACCAGATTTGGACATAGGAAGGAAGCTCTAGGCATCCTTTGCAACACGCGCTATCTTCCGCTCCACTCTAGACTTCGCCTCACCTGCCTGGTGAAACAAGAAAGACCAGCCCCACCCCCATCTCCAGCCGCTCCTAGCCTTGACCTTGGGGTCGGTCCATCATCCCTAACACCGTGGCAGGAAGTCTGCATCATTAACCCTACTCTATTCTGCAGGTCGGGCAGAAACTCTCTCCATTTCAGTTTTTCTCTTAACCTGTATTTCACTTTTATATGAAACAGTAAGATTACAGACATCCCTCGCAACTAAATATTGCTTCATACATTAAAAACGATGCGAAATAATCAGCACTACATCATATACTCGAAACAATCAAAACTCAATCAAGCTTTTTCTTATCACGGTAGATGATATAAATTGCCATCCCCACCGGAAAACATTATTCGTAAGATGTTCGTACGTTGCATGTCGTCCTGGTCCTGGTCCCCCCCCGCATTAAACTCTCCCCCAGGGCAAAACGCTTCGTTATGAAAGAGTATTTCAATACACCAAACACGTCATTTGCGTCTCCGACCATCAGGGCAAAAACTAAAAATAGTATTCATTCACTTCTTCCCAAAAGCCTTCGCGTCTGAATGGGAGTCTATTATGTTCCCTCAAGAATGATGGAAAAATGGGCCGCGAATGAAGGATGAGGAGGGAGGGAGGGCGGATGCGCTGTGAAGCGCTGGTAACGAGGTTCCACAAGCATCGTTAGCGTGTGGGGCCCGGGCGAGGCGAGGCGAGCGACACTACCGCCCCGCTGGCGGGTCACCAGCGATCGGGGCGGACACCCCCCCAGCCTCGCCCTCAACAGTGACGATGCTTGTGGACTCTCTCCTCCTTGTCAAACGCTTCAGCTCTCCACCTCTTCGTCCTTCCCTACCTCACTTTTTTTCCTACCTTATTCTTCATATCTTTCTCGCCAAATCATTGTTCTCAATCTGCCAGAAAAACGATGAGAAATCAACTAATAACATTTAACTACATATACCATGCAGTTCAAATGAGTCTATTGTGTTATATGTATAATCACTTTCCACCTGTACGAGGAAAGAGACACAAGGGGCTGAGCGACTGCGTGGGTAGGAGGAAATTCACAGCACCGTATGCATGGATAAATATATCAAGTTACTATCGCCTGAAGACCATTCACTGAGTGTTGCTAACGCTGCCAGCCGTTCGGCTAACAACGTTACCAAAGTTCCTCACTCGACAAACAGCTACCAGGGTGTCAATATGGCGGGGGAACTCTGATCATGAAATATTCAGGGTACGACAATTCCCATCCAACCCGCTTCGATTCTACAGCAAAATAACATGTCCACACCCTAAGCTGTTAAGCTTAACCGTACGAGGCCTAGGTAAGAGGACGTGGCCTGGTGAGCTGATCCTTCGTGTGTAAGAAATGAAATATGTGCAAGTATGTTACTGCACACAATGGCTACACAATACCATCCAAGGCAATTTTCTGACATTCGTCAAACATAATTAAAAACAAATGTAAGTACACATACCTAATCAACTAAATTACCTTCTTGATAACGATTACCATCACAGGTTGGGGGGGGGGGGTTCCTGTATTGATCTTACGACAGTCACGTATCAGTAATAAACCTCTACTGGTTTTAATGCTATAATGACTGGTGTCATTACTCCAACAACTACAAGTGTTGCCACTGCAGCTATTACTACTACACTGTCTACATCATTCCTAACTACTGTTATAACCAACCAACAAGCTAGTAATTATTACCTGCGAAACGACAGAGAAGGAGCGTTATTTGAAATGCTGCCAAATGATATATATAAATATCTACCTCACATATTTCGAAGATGTGGTCTATAATGTGATCTATTCAAATGACGTCGTTCTTGAAGAATACGAAATCATGCTCGGCGTGTCATGGTGTGTCAGCTATCAAGGCGAGGTCACCTCGGGAGGCCATATGTGCATGTGTGTCTTCGCTGACTGCTGGAAGGGAAATCAAAATCCCTTTGAAATTCTCCACGTGGAGTCGAGTACCACCACCGAACCGGACATACGTTGATTACCATTATTCTAGAAAAAAGAAAAAGAAAATGTTACTCGAATTGACCACGATGGTACGACTCCTGCGCAAGTTGGCCTGACCTTTGACCTTATCCTTAAGTGGCCATGTTCAAGGGGCCCATTTTCCCCGATGGCGGTGGCCAACAAATGGTCCCACCTGCTACATTCACTCTTCTACTCTAGTTGGGCGCGTCTAGTCTGGCCACGATCATGTGCCGTGTGAGGCAGGGCGAAAAAGGCTTAGCTACAGCCTCAAGCATGTTAGCAGGATGGCGCGCGCCCAGCTCTTTCTTCCGACATTATACCACAGTATACACTATCTGTTGCACTGTTTGTGTTAGTGCAGGCGAGTATGAGGACCAGAACCGTCTGTTTTCTCTCTCCTTAATTCTTTAGTCTATTTCATCACAACTATACTCTGATGCCCCTTTTTTTTCTGACACACACACACACACACACACACACAAAGAATACCACACCCCAAATGCCGTCTCTCCCATGATTACCAGGATGTCCACAATTTTACCCTTCTTTTTTGCATTAAAGTAAAAAAAAATCCAAACAAAAAAAAATCACTGATGTCACACTGGCGGAAATATAAAATTACAGAGAGGAGACGCCACTCTAGGGCGGACGCTGTCATTACGGATGACATCATAACACCATCAGTAGACTCTGACATCATTCGGCACCTACAGTACTGCTAAGCTGATACATATATAAGATTGGATCACTCAACCGCACGATCCCGCTGAAGGGTTGCCTAAGGTTTTCGAGCAGTCAGCCACGTCCACCATGCGGGGCCACAGGTCACGGTGTGTGATCCGTCTTGGCTGGGTAAGTAGAGGGAAGCAGAGTGTCAACAATGTGGAGGTTGTACACTGAGGCATGACGGGTCGTCGAGTGATACGATGAAGTGGATGTTTGTATTATAATATATAGAGATGGATGGGGTCCAGACAGCTGACGTGAGAGCGTGACCCGTGTTTGTCTAGAGAGTGTCGTTTCAGATGAGTGTACTCTTTTAGGCCAGGTGGACTGGAGCTCGAGATTGGGTTGGGGGTCGTTTTTTTTTTTTCATTTCTGAGTGAACATATCTTGTAAGAGTGGTGTTCGCTGGGGACTGGGTATCTGTGAATACAGGTGATCTAAGTATGAGGCAAGAGGGAGCATTCTATTTCTACGGGATGGTTTGCTGGGTGGTCTGCATGGGAGGCGGTCAGTGCTGTTGTGAGGAACCGGGAGCCGAGCATACTGAGGTGCGATTATCTGGGTATTACTTTAGTCTCGTTTGACAGGTGTTAAGTCTTTGTGGTTACCAAGCAGCTGGAGATTATTCTTAGTGA